>NW_027554221.1:0-85216 GCF_045843805.1 Urocitellus parryii
CGAGAATCACTTTCATTGAAAGGGGTTGCCAAGCTTCCAAAAAACTACGAGTTTCTGGAAATTTCAGCAAACATTTTTTCACCCAATCTTGATGATACTTGCAGGTAATGATCAGTACACCAATGCCACTTGGCTCACCAAATTTCGTTCTTCTACCTTAAACCGTTTCTTTGCAATAACTGTTTTCCATTTTAGGTTTCACTCTGTTTTCTTTTATATGGATACATGTAGTTGGAAATCTAAATCAAACACTGTTTGTGCTAACTCTTTGAAACTTGGCACAATAATGTAGTTCCAAGTTCTATCGCTATGGTTTGTATCCTATTGAAGTAGCCCCAAGCAGAGACTGACGAGAATCACTTTCATTGAAAGGGGTTGCCAAGCTTCCAAAAAACTACGAGTTTCCTTTAATCTCAGCAAACATTTTTTCACCCTATCTTGATGATACTTTCAGTTAATGATCAGTACACCAATCCCACTTGGCTCACCAATTTTCGTTCTTCTAGGTTAAACCTTTCCTTTACAGTAACCGTTTTCATGTTTAGGTTTCACTCTGTTTTCTCTTATACGGATGCCAGTAGATGGAACTCTAAATGAAAACACGGTTTCTGCTAGCTATTTGAAACTTGGCACAATAATGTAGTTCCATGTTGTATCGCTATGGTTTTTGTCCTATTGAAGTAGCCCCAAGCAGAGACTGACGAGAATCACTTTCATTGAAAGGGGTTGCCAAGCTTCCAAAAAACTACGAGTTTCCGGAAATCTAAGCAAATATTTTTTCACCCAATCTTTTGATACTTGCAGGTAATGATCAGTACACCAATTCCACTTGGCTCCCCAAATTTCGTTCTTCTAGGTTAAACCGTTCCTTTGCAGTAACCGTTTTCATGTTTAGGTTTCACTCTGTTTTCTCCTATATTGATACATGTAGTTGGAACTCTAAATCAAACACGGCTTGTGCTAGCTCTTTGAAACATGGCACAATAATGTAGTTCCAAGTTCTATCGCTATGGTTTGTGTCCTATTGAAGTAGCCCCAAGCAGAGACTGACGAGAATCACTTCCATTGAAAGGGATTTTCCAAGCTTCCAAAAAACTACGTGTTTCCGGAAATCTCAGCAAACATTTTTTCACCCAAACTTGATGATACTTGCAGGTAATGATCAGTACACCAATGCCACTTGGCTCACCAAATTTCGTTCTTCTAGGTTAAACCGTTTCTTTGCAGTATCTGTTTTCCTTTTTAGATTTCACTCTGTTTTCTCCTATATAGATACATGTACTTGGAACACTAAATGAAACACGGTTTGTGCTAGCTCTTGGAAACTTGGCACAATAATACAGTTCGAAGTTCTATCGCTATGGTTTGTGTCCTATTGAAGTAGCCCCAAGCAGAGACTGACGAGAATCACTTTCATTGAAAGGGGTTGGAAGCTTCCAAAAAAGGACGAGTTTCCGGAAATCTCAGCAAACATTTTTTCACCCAATCCTGATGATACTTCCATTTAATGATCAGTACACCAATCCCACTTGGCTCACCAAATTTCGTTCTTCTAGGTTAAACCGTTACTTTGCAGTCACCGTTTTCATGTTTAGGTTTCACTCTGTTTTCTCCTATATGGATACATGTAGTTGGAACTCTAAATCAAACACGGTTTGTGCTAGCTCTTTGAAACTTGGCACAATAATGTAGTTCCAAGTTCTATCGCTATGGTTTGTGTCCTATTGAAGTAGCCCCAGGCAGAGACTGACGAGAATCACTTTCATTGAAAGGGGTTGCCAAGCTTCCAAAAAACTACGAGTTTCCGGAAATCTCAGCGAACATTTTTTCACCCTATCTTGATGATACTTTCAGTTAATTATCAGTATACCAATCCCACTTGGCTCACCAAATTTCGTTCTTCTAGGTTAAACCATTCCTTCACAGTAACCGTTTTCATGTTTAGGTTTCACTCTGTTTGCTCTTATACGGATGCCAGTAGATGGAACTCTAAATCAAACACGGTTGGTGCTAGCTCTTTGAAACTTGGCACAAAAATGTAGTTCCAAGTTGTATCGCTATGGTTTTTGTCCTATTGAAGTAGCCCCAAGCAGAGACTTACGAGAATCACTTTCATTGAAAGGGGTTGCCAAGCTTCCAAAAAACTACGAGTTTCCGGATATCTCAGCAAACATTTTTTCACCCAATCCTGATGATACTTGCAGGTAATGATCAGTACACCAATCCCACTTGGCTCACCAAATTTCGTTCTTCTAGGTTAAACCATTCCATTGCAGTAACCGTTTTCATGTTAAGGTTTAACTATGTTTTCTCCTATATGGATACATGTAGTTGGAACTCTAAATCAAACACGGTTTGTGCTAGCTCTTGGAAACATGGCACTATACTGTAGTTCCAAGTTCTATCGCTATGGTTTGTGTCCTATTGAAGTAGCCCCAAGCAGAGACTGACGAGAATCACTTTCATTGAAAGGGGTTGCGAAGCTTCCAAAAAACTATGAGTTCCCGGAAATCTCAGCAAACATTTTTTAACCCAAACTTTTGATACTTGCAGGTAATGGTCAGTACACAAACCCCACTTGTCTCACCAAATTTCGTTCTTCTAGGTTAAACTGTTCCTTTGCAGTAACCGTGTTCATGTTTAGGTTTCACTCTGTTTTCTCCTATATGGATTAATGTAGTTGGAACTCTAACTCAAACACGGTTTGTGCTAGCTCTTTGAAACTTGGCACAATAATGTAGTTCCAAGTTCTATCGCTCTGGTTTGTGTCCTATTGAAGTAGCCCCAAGCAGAGACTGACGAGAATCACATTCATTGAAAGGGGTTGCCAAGCTTCCAAAAAACTACGTGTTTCCGGAAATCTCAGCAAACACTTTTTCTCCCAATCTTGATGATACTGGCAGGTAATGATCAAGAGACCAATGCAACTTGGCTCACCAAATTTCGTTCTTCTAGGTTAAACCGTTTCTTTGCAATAATCGTTTTCATGTTTAGGTTTCACTCTGATTTCTCCATATGGATACATGTAGTTGGAACACTAACTCAAACACGGTTTGTGCTAGCTCTTTGAAACTTGGCACAATAATGTATTTCCAAGTTATATCGCTATGGTTTGTGTCCTATAGAAGTAGCCCCAAGCAGAGACTTACGAGAATCACTTTCATTGAAAGGGGTTGCCAAGCTTCCAAAAAACTACGAGTTTCCTGAAATGTCAGCAAACATTTTTTCACCCAATCTTGATGATACTTGCAGGTAATGATCAGTACACGAATCCCACTTGGCTCACCCCATTTCTTTCCTCTAGGTTAAACACTTCCTCTGCAGTAACCGTTTTCATGTTTAGGTTTCACTCTGTTTTCTCCTATATGGATACATGTATTTGGAACTCTAAATCAAACACGGTTTGTGCTAGCTCTTTGAAACTTGGCACCATAATGTAGCTCCATGTTCTATCGCTATGGTTTGTGTCCTATTGAAGTAGCCCCAAGCAGAGACTGACGAGAATCACTTTCATTGAAAGGGGTTGCCAAGCTTCCAAAAAACTACGAGTTTCCAGAAATCTCAGCAAACATTTTTTCACCCAATCTTTTGATACTTGCAAGTAATGAAAGTACACCAATCCCACTTGGCTCACCAAATTTCGTTCTTCTGGGTTAAATCGTTCCTTTGCAGTAACCGTTTTCATGTTTAGGTTTCACTCTGTTTTCTCCTATATGGATACATGTAGTTGGAACTCTAAATCAAACACGGTTTGTGCTAGCTCTTTCAAACTTGGCACAATAATGTAGCTCCATGTTCTATCACTATGGTTTGTGTCCTATTTAAGTAGCCCCAAGCAGAGACTGACGAGAATCACTTCCATGCAAAGGGATTTTCCAAGCTTCCAAAAAACTACGTGTTTCCGGAAATCTCAGCAAACATTTTTTCACCCAATCTTGATGATACTTGCAGGTAATGATCAGTACACCAATGCCACTTGGCTCACCAAATTTCGTTCTTCTAGGTTAAACCGTTTCTTTGCAGTATCTGTTTTCCTTTTTAGATTTCACTCTGTTTTCTCCTATATCGATACATGTACTTGGAACACTAAATGAAACACGGTTTGTGCTAGCTCTTGGAAACTTGGCACAATAATATAGTTCGAAGTTCTATCGCTATGGTTTGTGTCCTATTGAAGTAGCCCCAAGCAGAGACTGACGAGAATCACTTTCATTGAAAGGGGTTGCCAAGCTTCCAAAAAACGACGAGTTTCCGGAAATCTCAGCAAACATTTTTTCACCCAATCCTGATGATACTTCCATTTAATGATCAGTACACCAATCCCACTTGGCTCACCAAATTTCGTTCTTCTAGGTTAAACCGTTACTTTGCAGTCACCGTTTTCATGTTTAGGTTTCACTCTGTTTTCTCCTATATGGATACATGTAGTTGGAACACTAAATCAAACACGGTTTGTGCTAGCTCTTTGAAACTTGGCACAATAATGTAGTTCCAAGTTCTATCACTATGGTTTGTGTCCTATTGAAGTAGCCCCAAGCAGAGACTGAAGAGAATCACTTTCATTGAAAGGGGTTGCCAAGCTTCCAAAAAACTACGAGTTTCCGGAAATCTCAGCAAACATTTTTTCACCCTATATTGATGATACTTTCAGGTAATGATCTGTACACCAATCCCATTTGGCTCACCAAGTTTCGTTCTTTTAAGTTAAACCTTTCCTTTACAGTAACCGTTTTCATGTTTAGGTTTCACTCTGTTTTCTTCTATACGGATGCCTGTAGTTGGAACTCTAAATCAAACACGGTTTGTGCTAGCTGTTTGAAACTTGGCACAATAATGTAGTTCCAAGTTCTATCGCTATGGTTTGTGTCCTATTGAAGTAGCCCCAAGCAGAGACTGACGAGAATCACTTTCATTGAAAGGGGTTGCCAAGCTTCCAAAAAACTACGAGTTTCCGGAAATCTCAGCAAACATTTTTTCACCCAATCTTTGGTACTTGCAGGTAATGATCAGTACACCAATCCCACTTGGCTCCCCAAATTTCGTTCTTCTAGGTTAAACCGTTCCTTTGCAGTAACCGTTTTCATGTTTAGGTTTCACTCTGTTTTCTCCTATATTGATACATGTAGTTGGAACTCTAAATCAAACACGGCTTGTGCTAGCTCTTTGAAACATGGCACAATAATGTAGTTCCAAGTTCTATCGCTATGGTTTGTGTCCTATTGAATTAGCCCCAAGCAGAGACTGACGAGAATCACTTCCATTGAAAGGGATTTTCCAAGCTTCCAAAAAACTACGAGTTTCCGGAAATCTCAGCAAACATTTTTTCACCCAATCTTGATGATACTTGCAGGTAATGATCAGTACACCAATGCAACTTGGCTCACCAAATTTCGTTCTTCTAGGTTAAACCGTTTCTTTGCAGTATCTGTTTTCCTTTTTAGATTTCACTCTGTTTTCTCCTCTATCGATACATGAACTTGGAACACTAAGTGAAACATGGTTTGTGCTAGCTCTTGGAAACTTGGCACAATAATGTAGTTCGAAGTTCTATCGCTATGGTTTGTGTCCTATTGAAGTAGCCCCAAGCAGAGACTGACGAGAATCACTTTCATTGAAAGGGGTTGCCAAGCTTCCAAAAAACTAAGAGTTTCCTGAAATCTCAGCAAACATTTTTTCACCCAATCTTGGTGATACTTCCACTTAATGATCAGTACACCAATCCAACTTGGCTCACCCCATTTCGTTCCTCTAGGTTAAACACTTCCTCTGCAGTAACCGTTTCATGTTTAGTTTTCACTCTGTTTTCTCCTATATGTATACATGTAGTTGGAACTCTAAATCAAACACGGTTTGTGCTAGCTCCTTGAAACTTGGCACAATAATGTAGTTCCAAGTTCTATCGCTATGGTTTGTGTCCTATTGAAGTAGCCCCAAGCAGAGACTGACGAGAATCACTTTCATTGAAAGGGGTTGCCAAGCTTCCAAAAAACTACGAGTTTCCGGAAATCTCAGCGAACATTTTTTCACCCTATCTTGATGATACTTTCAGTTAATTATCAGTATACCAATCCCACTTGGCTCACCAAATTTCGTTCTTCTAGGTTAAACCTTTCCTTTACAGTAACCGTTTTCATGTTTAGGTTTCACTCTGTTTACTCTTATACGGATGCCAGTAGATGGAACTCTAAATCAAACACGGTTTGTGCTAGCTCTTTGAAACTTGGCACAAAAATGTAGTTCCATGTTGTATCGCTATGGTTTTTGTCCTATTGAAGTAGCCCCAAGCAGAGACTGACGAGAATCACTTTCATTGAAAGGGGTTACCAAGCTTCCAAAAAACTACGAGTTTCCGGATATCTCAGCAAATATTTTTTCACCCAATCCTGATGATACTTGCAGGTAATGATCAGTACACCAATCCCACTTGGCTCACCAAATTTCGTTCTTCTAGGTTAAACCATTCCATTGCAGTAACCGTTTTCATGTTAAGGTTTCACTATGTTTTCTCCTATATGGATACATGTAGTTGGAACTCTAAATCAAACACGGTTTGTGCTAGCTCTTGGAAACATGGCACTATACTGTAGTTCCAAGTTCTATCGCTATGGTTTGTGTCCTATTGAAGTAGCCCCAAGCAGAGACTGACGAGAATCACTTTCATTGAAAGGGGTTGCGAAGCTTCCAAAAAACTATGAGTTCCCGGAAATCTCAGCAAACATTTTTTAACCCAAACTTTTGATACTTGCAGGTAATGGTCAGTACACAAACCCCACTTGTCTCACCAAATTTCGTTCTTCTAGGTTAAACTGTTCCTTTGCAGTAACCGTGTTCATGTTTAGGTTTCACTCTGTTTTCTCCTATATGGATTAATGTAGTTGGAACTCTAACTCAAACACGGTTTCTGCTAGCTCTTTTAAACTTGGCACAATAATGTAGTTCCAAGTTCTATCGCTCTGGTTTGTGTCCTATTGAAGTAGCCCCAAGCAGAGACTGACGAGAATCACATTCATTGAAAGGGGTTGCCAAGCTTCCAAAAAACTACGAGTTTCCGGAAATCTCAGCAAACACTTTTTCTCCCAATCTTGATGATACTGGCAGGTAATGATCAAGAGACCAATGCAACTTGGCTCACCAAATTTCGTTCTTCTAGGTTAAACCGTTTCTTTGCAGTAATCGTTTTCATGTTTAGGTTTCACTCTGATTTCTCCATATGGATACATGTAGTTGGAACACTAACTCAAACACGGTTTGTGCTAGCTCTTTGAAACTTGGCACAATAATGTAGTTCCAAGTTCTATCGCTATGGTTTGTGTCCTATAGAAGTAGCCCCAAGCAGAGACTGACGAGAATCACTTTCATTGAAAGGGGTTGCCAAGCTTCCAAAAAACTACGAGTTTCCTGAAATGTCAGCAAACATTTTTTCACCCAATCTGGATGATACTTGCAGGTAATGATCAGTACACGAATCCCACTTGGCTCACCCCATCTCGTTCCTCTAAGTTAAACACTTCCTCTGCAGTAACCGTTTTCATGTTTAGGTTTCACTCTGTTTTCTCCTATATGGATACATGTATTTGGAACTCTAAATCAAACACGGTTTGTGCTAGCTCTTTGAAACTTGGCACCATAATGTAGCTCCATGTTCTATCGCTATGGTTTGTGTCCTATTGAAGTAGCCCCAAGCAGAGACTGACGAGAATCACTTTCATTGAAAGGGGTTGCCAAGCTTCCAAAAAACTACGAGTTTCCAGAAATCTCAGCAAACATTTTTTCACCCAATCTTTTGATACTTGCAAGTAATGAAAGTACACCAATCCCACTTGGCTCACCAAATTTCGTTCTTCTGGGTTAAATCGTTCCTTTGCAGTAACCGTTTTCATGTTTAGGTTTCACTCTGTTTTCTCCTATATGGATACATGTAGTTGGAACTCTAAATCAAACACGGTTTGTGCTAGCTCTTTCAAACTTGGCACAATAATGTAGCTCCATGTTCTATCGCTATGGTTTGTGTCCTATTTAAGTAGCCCCAAGCAGAGACTGACGAGAATCACTTTCATTGAAAGGGGTTGCCAAGCTTCCAAAAAACTACGAGTTTCCGGAAATCTCAGCAAACATTTTATAACCCAATCCTGATGATACTTGCAGGTAATGATCAGTACACCAATCCCACTTGGCTCACCAAATTTCGCTCTTCTAGGTTAAACCGTTCCTTTGCAGTCACCGTTTACATGTTTAGGTTTCACTCTGTTTTCTCCTATATGGATACATGTAGTTGGAACTCTAAATCAAACACGGTTTGTGCTAGCTCTTTGAAACTTGGCACAATAATGTAGTCCCAAGTTCTATCGCTATGGTTTGTGTCCTATTGAAGTAGCCCCAAGCAGAGACTGACAGGAATCACTTTCATTGAAAGGGGTTGCCAAGCTTCCAAAAAACTACGAGTTTCCAGAAATCTCAGGAAACATTTTTTCACCCAATCTTTTGATACTTGCAGGTAATGATCAGTACACCAATCCCACATGGCACACCAAATTTCGTTCTTCTAGGTTAAACCGTTCCTTTGCAGTAACCGTTTTTATGTTTAGGTTTCACTCTGTTTTCTCCTATATGGATACATGTAGTTGGAACTCTAAATCAAACACGGTTTGTGCTAGCTCTTTGAAACTTGGCACAATAATAAAGTTCCATCGTCTATCGCTATGGTTTGTGTCCTATTGAAGTAGCCACAAGCAGAGACTGAGGAGAATCACTTTCATTAAAAGGGGTTGCCAAGCTTCCAAAAAACTACGAGTTTCCGGAAATCTCAGCAAACATTTTTTCACCCAATCTTGATGATACTTGCACGTAATTACCAATACACCAATCCAACTTGGCCTACCAAATTTCGTTCTTCTAGTTTAACCCGTTCCGTTGCAGTAACCGTTTTCATGTTAAGGTTTCACTGTGTTTTCTCCTATATGGATACATGTAGTTGGAACTCTAAATCAAACACGGTTTGTGCTAGCTCTTTCAAACTAGGCATAATAATGTAGCTCCATGTTCTATCGCTATGGTTTGTGTCCTATTTAAGTAGCCCCAAGCAGAGACTGACGAGAATCACTTTCATTGAAAGGAGTTGCCAAGCTTCCGAAAACCTACGAGTTTCCGGAAATCTCAGCAAACATTTTTTCACCCAAAGTTGATGATAGTTGCAGGTAGTGATCAGGACACCAATCCCACTTGGCTCACCAAATTTCGTTCTTCTAGGTTAAACCGTTCCTTTGCAGTAACCGTTTTCATGTTTAGGTTTCACTCTGTTTTCTCCTATATGGATACATGTAGTTGGAACTCTAAATCAAACACGGTTTGTGCTAGCTCTTGGAAACTTGGCACAGTACTGTAGTTCCAAGTTCTATCGCTATGGTTTGTGTCCTATTGAAGTAGCCCCAAGCAGAGACTGACGAGAATCACATTCATTGAAAGGGGTTGCCAAGCTTCCAAAAAACTACGAGTTTCCTGAAATCCCAGCAAACATTTTTTCACCCTATCTTGATGATACTTCCATTTAATGATCAGTACAGCAATCCCACTTGGCTCACCAAATTTCCTTCTTCTACGTAAAACCATTCCTTTGCAGGAACCGTTTTCATGTTTAGGTTTCACTGTGTTTTCTCCTATATGGATACATGTAGTTGGAACTCTAAATCAAACACGGTTTGTGCTAGCTCTTTGAAACTTGGCACAATAATGTAGACCCAAGTTCTATCGCTATGGTTTGTGTCCTATTGAAGTAGCCCCAAGCAGAGACTGACGAGAATCACTTTCATTCAAAGGGGTTGCCAAGCTTCCAAAAAACTACGAGTTTCTGGAAATCTCAGGAAACATTTTTTTCACCCAATCTTTTGATACTTGCAGGTAATGATCAGTACACCAATCCCACATGGCACACCAAATTTCGTTCTTCTAGGTTAAACCGTTCCTTTGCAGTAACCGTTTTCATGGTTAGGTTTCACTCTGTTTTCTCGTATATGGATACATGTAGTTGGAACTCTAAATCAAACACGGTTTGTGCTAGCTCTTTGAAACTTGGCACAATAATAAAGTTCCAACGTCTATCGCTATGGTTTGTGTCCTGTTGAAGTAGCCGCAAGCAGAGACTGAGGAGAATCACTTTCATTGAAAGTGGTTGCGAAGCTTCCAAAAAACTATGAGTTTCCGGAAATCTCAGCAAACATTTTTTCACCCAATCTTGATGATACTTGCACGTAATTACCAATACACCAATCCAACTTGGCCTACCAAATTTCGTTCTTCTAGTTTAAACCGTTCCGTTGCAGTTACCGTTTTCAAGTTAAGGTTTCACTGTGTTTTCTCGTATATGGACACATGTAGTTGGAACTCTAAATCAAACACGGTTTGTGCTAGCTCTTTCAAACTTGGCACAATAATGTAGCTCCATGTTCTATCGCTATGGTTTGTGTCCTATTTAAGTAGCCCCAAGCAGAGACTGACGAGAATCACTTTCATTGAAAGGAGTTGCCAATCTTCCAAAAACCTACGAGTTTCCGGAAATCTCAGCAAACATTTTTTCACCCAAAGTTGATGATAGTTGCAGGTAGTGATCAGGACACCAATCCCACTTGGCTCACCAAATTTCGTTATTCTAGGTTAAACCTTTCCTTTGCAGTAACCGTTTTCATGTTTAGGTTTCACTCTGTTTTCTCCTATATGGATACATGTAGTTGGAACTCTAAATCAAACACGGTTTGTGCCAGCTCTTTGAAACTTGGCACAATAATAAAGTTCCAACTTCTATCGCTATGGTTTGTGTCCTATTGAAGTAGCCGCAAGCAGAGACTGACGAGAATCACTTTCATTAAAAGGGGTTGCCAAGCTTCCAAAAAACTACGAGTTTCCGGAAATCTCAGCAAACATTTTTTCACCCAATCTTGATGATACTTGCACGTAATTACCAGTACACCAATCCCACTTGGCCTACCAAATTTCGTTATTCTAGTTTAAACCGTTCCGTTGCAGTAACCGTTTTCATGTTAAGGTTTCACTGTGTTTTCTCCTATATGGATACATGTAGTTGGAACTCTAAATCAAACACGGTTTGTGCTAGCTCTTGGAAACTTGGCACAGTACTGTAGTTCCAAGTTCTATCGCTATGGTTTGTGTCCTATTGAAGTAGCCCCAAGCAGAGACTGACGAGAATCACATTCATTGAAAGGGGTTGCCAAGCTTCCAAAACCTATGAGTTTCCTGAAATCCCAGCAAACATTTTTTCACCCTATCTTGATGATACTTGCAGGTAATGATCAGTACAACAATCCCACTTGGCTCAACAATTTCGTTCTTTTAGGTTAAACCCTTCCTTTGCAGTAACCGTTCTCATGTTTAGGTTTCACTGTGTTTTCTCCTATATGGATACATGTAGTTGGAACTCTAAATCAAACACGGTTTGTGCTAGCTCTTTGAAACTTGGCACAGTGATGTAGTTCCAAGTTCTAATGCTATGGTTTGTGTCCTATTGAAGTAGCCCCAAGCAGAGACTGACGAGAATCACTTTCATTGAAAGGGGTTGGCAAGCTTCCAAAAAACGACGAGTTTCCGGAAATCTCAGCAAACATTTTTTCACCGAATCTTGATGATACTTGCAGGTAATGATCAGTACACCAATGTCACTTGGCTCACCAAATTTCGTTCTTCTAGGTTAAACAGTTTCTTTGCAGGAACTGTTTTCCTTTTTAGGTTTCACTCTGTTTTCTCCTATATGGGTACATGTAGTTGGAACTCTAAATCAAACACGGTTTGTGCTAGCTCTTTGAAACTTGGCACAGTTATGTAGTTCCAAGTTCTATCGCTATGGTTTTGTGTCCTATTGAAGTAGCCCCAAGCAGAGACTGACGAGAATCACTTTCATTGAAAGGGGTTGCCAAGCTTCCAAGAAACTACGAGTTTCCGGAAATCTCAGCAAACACTTTTTCTCCCAATCTTGATGATACTTGCAGGTAATGATCAGTAGACCAATCCCACTTGGCTCACCAAATTTCGTACTTCTAGGTTAAACCGTTTCTATGCAGTAATCGTTTTCATGTTTGTTTTCACTCTGGTTTCTCCATATGGATACATGTAGTCGGAACTCTAACTCAAACATGGTTTGTGCTAGCTCTTTGAAACTTGGCACAATAATGTAGTTCCAAGTTCTATCGCTATGGTTTGTGTCCTATAGAAGTAGCCCCAAGCAGAGACTGACGAGAATCACATTCATTGAAAGGGGTTGACAAGCTTCCAAAAAACTACGAGTTTCCGGAAATCTCAGCAAACATTTTTTCACCCAAGCTTGATGATAGTTGCAGGTAATGATCAGGACACCAATCCCACTTGGCTCACCAAATTTCGTTCTTCTAGTTTAAACCGTTCCTTTGCAGTAACCGTTTTCATGTTTAGGTTTCACTCTGTTTTCTCCTATATGGATACATGTAGTTAGAACTCTAAATCAAACACGGTTTGTGCTAGCTCTTTGAAACTTTGCACAATAATAAATTTCCACCTTCTATCAGTATGGTTTGTGTCCCATTGAAGTAGCCCCAAGCAGAGACTGACGAGAGTCACTTTCATTGAAGGGGCTTGCCAAGCTTGCAAAAAACTACGAGTTTCCGGAAATCTCAGCAAACATTTTTTCACCGAATATTGATGATACTTGCAGGTAATGATCAGTACACAAATCCCACTTGGCTCACCAAATTTCGTTCTTCTAGGTTCAACCGTTCCTTTGCAGTAACCGTTTTCATGTTTAGGTTTCACTCTGTTTTCTCCTTTATGGATACATGTAGTTGGAACTCTAAATCAAACACGATTTGTGCTAGCTCTTTGAAACTTGGCACAATAATGTAGTCCCAAGTACTATCGCTATGGTTTGTGTCCTATTGAAGTAGCCCCAAGCAGATACTGACGAGAATCACTTTCATTGAAAGGGGTTGCCAAGCTTCCAAAAAACTACGAGTTTCCGGAAATCTCAGCAAACTCTTTTTCTCCCAATGTTGATGATACTTGCAGGTAATGATCAGTAGACCAATGCCACTTGGCTCACCAAATTTTGTTCTTCTCGGTTAAACCGTTCCTTTGCAGTAACCGTTTTCATGTTTAGGTTTCACTCTGTTTTCTCCTATATGGATACATGTAGTTGGAACTCTAAATCAAACACGGTTTGTGCTAGCTCTTTGACACTTGGCACAATAATGTAGTTGCAAGTTCTATTGCTATGGTTTGTGTCCCATTGAAGTAGCCCCAAGCAGAGACTGACGAGAGTCACTTTCATTGAAAGGGGTTGTCAAGCTTCCACAAAACTACGAGTTTCCGGAAATCTCAGCAAACACTTTTTCTCCCAATCTTGATGATACTTGCAGGTAATGATCAGTAGACCAATGCAACATGGCTCACCAAATTTCGTTCTTCTAGGTTAAACCGTTCCTTTGCAGTAACCGTTTTCATGTTTAGGTTTAACTCTGTTTTCTCCTGTATGGATACATGTAGTTGGAACTCTAAATCAAACACGATTTATGCTAGCTCTTTGACACTTGGCACAATAATGTACTTGCAAGTTCTATCGCTATGGTTTGTGTCCCATTGAAGTAGCCCCAAGCAGAGACTGACGAGAGTCACTTTCATTGAAAGGGGTTGCCCAGCTTCCAAAAAACTACGAGTTTCCGGAAATCTCAGCAAACATTATTTCACTGAATCTTGATGATACTTGCAGGTAATGATCAGTACACAAATCCCACTTGGCTCACCAAATTTCGTTCTTCTAGGTTCAACTGTTCCTTTGCAGTAACCGTTTTCATGTTTAGGTTTCACTCTGTTTCTCCTATATGGATACATGTAGTTGGAACTCTAAATCAAACACGGTTTGTGCTAGCTCTTTGAAACTTGGCACAATAATGTAGTTCCAAGTTCTATCGCTATGGTTTGTGTCCTATTGATGTAGCCTCAAGCATAGACTGACGAGAATCACTTTCATTGAAAGGGGTTGCCAAGCTTCCAAAAAACTACGAGTTTCCGGAAATCTCAGCAAACGTTTTTTCACCCAAGCTTGATGATAGTTGCAGGTAATGATCAGGACACCAATCCGACTTGGCTCACCAAATTTCGTTCTTCTAGGTTAAACCGTTCCTTTGCAGTAACCGTTTTCATGTTTAGGTTTCACTCTGTTTTCTTCTATATGGATACATGTAGTTGGAACTCTAAATCAAACAGGGTTTGTGCTAGCGTTTTAACACTTGGCACAATAATTTCGTTCCTAGTTCTATCGCTATGGATTGTTTCCTATTGAAGTGGCCTCAAGCAGAGACTGATTAGAATCACTTTCATTTAAAGGGGTTGCCAAGCTTCCAAGAAACTACGAGTTTCCTGAAATCTCAGCAAACATTTTTTCAACCAATCTTGATGATACTTGCAGGTAATGATGAATACAACAATCACAAATGGCTCACCAAATTTCGTTGTTCTAGGTTAAACTATTCCTTTGCAGTAACCGTTTTCATGTTTAGGTTTCACTCAGTTTTCTCCTGTATGGATACATATAGTTGGAACACTAAATCAATCACGGTTTATGCTAGCTCTTTGAAACTTGGCACAATAATGTAGTCCCAAGTTCTATCGCTTTGGTTTGTGTCCTATTGAAGTAGCCCCAAGCAGAGACTGACGAGAATCACTTTCATTGAAAGGGATTGCCAAGCTTACAAAAAAACTACGAGTTTCCAGAAATCTCAGCAAACACTTTTTCTCCCAATCTTCATGATACTTGCAGGTAATGATCAGTAGACCAATGCCACATGGCTCACCAAATTTCGTTCCTCTAGGTTAAACCGTTCCTTTGCAGTAACCGTTTTCATGTTTAGGTTTCACTCTGTTTTCTCCTGTATGGATACATGTAGTTGGAACTCTAAATCAAACACGGTTTGTGCTAGCTCTTTGAAACTTGGCACAATAGTGTAGTTGCAAGTTCTATCGCTATGGTTTGTATCCCATTGAAGTAGCCCCAAGCAGAGACTGACGAGAGTCACTTTCATTGAAGGGGGTTGCAAAGCTTCCAAAAAACTACGAGTTTCTGGAAATCTCAGCAAACATTTTTTCAACGAATCTTGATGATACTTGCAGGTAATGATCAGTACACAAATCCCACTTGGCTCACCAAATTTCGTTCTTCTAGGTTCAACCGTTCCTTTGCAGTAACCGTTTTCATGTTTAGGTTTCACTCTGTTTTCTCCTTTATGGATACATGTATTTGGAACTCTAAATCAAACACGATTTGTGCTAGCTCTTTGAAACTTGGCACAATAATGTAGTCCCAAGTACTATCGCTATGGTTTGTGTCCTATTGAAGTAGCCCCAAGCAGAGACTGAGGAGAATCACTTTCATTGAAAGGGGTTGCCAAGCTTCCAAAAAACTACGAGTTTCCGGAAATCTCAGCAAACTCTTTTTCTCCCAATGTTGATGATACTTGCAGGTAATGATCAGTAGAGCAATGCCACTTGGCTCACCAAATTTCGTTCTTCTCGGTTAAACCGTTCCTTTGCAGTAACCGTTTTCATGTTTAGGTTTCACTCTGTTTTCTCCTATATGGATACATGTAGTTGGAACTCTAAATCAAACACGGTTTGTGCTAGCTCTTTGACACTTGGCACAATAATGTAGTTGCAAGTTCTATCGCTATGGTTTGTGTCCCATTGAAGTAGCCCCAAGCAGAGACTGACGAGAGTCACTTTCATTGAAAGGGGTTGCCAAGCTTCCACAAAACTACGAGTTTCAGGAAAAATCAGGAAACATTTTTTCACCCAATCTTGATGATACTTCCATTTAATGATCAGTACACCAATCCCACTTGGCTCACCTAATTTCTTTCTTCTAGGTTAAACCGTTCCTTTTCAGTCACCGTTTTCATGTTTAGGTTTCACTCTGTTTTCTCCTATATGGATACATGTAGTTGGAACTCTAAATCAAACACGGTTTGTGCTAGCTCTTTGAAACTTGACACAATAATGTAGTCCCAAGTTCTATCGCTATGGTTTGTGTCCTATTGAAGTAGCCCCAAGCAGAGACTGACGAAAATCACTTTCATTGAAAGGGGTTGCCAAGCTTCCAAAAAACTACGAGATTCCGGAAATCTCAGCAAACATTTTTTCACCGAATTTTCATGATACTTGCAGGTAACGATCAGTACACCAATGCCACTTGGCTCACCAAATTTCGTTCTTCTAGGTTAAACCGTTTCTTTGCAGTAACTGTTTTCCTTTTTAGGTTTCACTCTGTTTTCCTCTATATGGATACATGTAGTTGGAACTCTAAATCAAACATGGTTTGTTCTAGCTCTTTGAAACTTGGCACAGTAATGTAGTTCCATGTTCTATCGCTATGGTTTGTGTCCTATTGAAGTAGCCGAAAGCAGAGACTGACGAGAATCACTTTCATTGAAAGGGGTTGCCAAGCTTCCAAAAAACTACGAGTTTCCGGAAATCTCAGCAAACACTTTTTCTCCCAATCTTGATGATACTTGCAGGTAATGATCAGTAGACCAATGCAACATGGCTCACCAAATTTCGTTCTTCTAGGTTAAACCGTTCCTTTGCAGTAACCGTTTTCATGTTTAGGTTTCACTCTGTTTTCTCGTGTATGGATACATGTAGTTGGAACTCTAAATCAAAAACGATTTATGCTAGCTCTTTGACACTTGGCACAATAATGTACTTGCAAGTTCTATCGCTATGGTTTGTGTCCTATTGAAGTAGCCGCAAGCAGAGACTGACGAGAATCACTTTCACTGAATTGGGTTGCCAAGCTTCCAAAAAACTACGAGTTTCCTGAAATCTCAGCAAACATTTTTTCACCCAATCTTGATGATACTTGCAGGTAATCATCAGTACACCAATCCCACTTGGCTCACTAAATTGCGTTCTTCTAGGTTAAACCGTTCCTTTGCAGTAACCGTTATCATGTTTAGGTTTCACTCTGTTTTCTCCTATATGTTTACATGTAGTTGGAACTCTAATTCAAACACGGTTTGTGCTAGCTCTTTGACACTTGGCACAATAGTGTAGTTGCAAGTTCTATCGCTATGGTTTGTATCCCATTGAAGTAGCCCCAAGCAGAGACTGACGAGAGTCACTTTCATTGAAAGGGGTTGCCAAGCTTCCACAAAACTACGAGTTTCAGGAAAAATCAGGAAACATTTTTTCACACAATCTTGATGATACTTCCATTTAATGATCAGTACACCAATCCCACTTGGCTCACCTAATTTCTTTCTTCTAGGTTAAACCGTTCCTTTTCAGTCACCGTTTTCATGTTTAGGTTTCACTCTGTTTTCTCCTGTATGGATACATGTAGTTGGAACTCTAAATCAAACACGGTTTGTGCTAGCTCTTTGAAACTTGGCACAATAATGTAGTCCCAAGTTCTATCGCTATGGTTTGTGTCCTATTGAAGTAGCCCCAAGCAGAGACTGACGAAAATCACTTTCATTGAAAGGGGTTGCCAAGCTTCCAAAAAACTACGAGATTCCGGAAATCTCAGCAAACATTTTTTCACCGAATTTTCATGATACTTGCAGGTAACGATCAGTACACCAATGCCACTTGGCTCACCAAATTTCGTTCTTCTAGGTTAAACCGTTTCTTTGCAGTAACTGTTTTCCTTTTAGGTTTCACTCTGTTTTCCTCTATATGGATACATGTAGTTGGAACTCTAAATCAAACATGGTTTGTTCTAGCTCTTTGAAACTTGGCACAGTAATGTAGTTCCATGTTCTATCACTATGGTTTGTGTCCTATTGAAGTAGCCGAAAGCAGAGACTGACGAGAATCACTTTCATTGAAAGGGGTTGATAAGCTTCCAAAAAACTACGAATTTCCGGAAATCTCAGCAAACACTTTTTCTCCCAATCTTGATGATACTTGCAGGTAATGATCAGTACACAAATCCCACTTGGCTCACCAAATTCCGTTCTTCTAGGTTCAACCGTTCCTTTGCAGTAACCGTTTTCATGTTTAGGTTTCACTCTGTTTTCTCCTTTATGGATACATGTATTTGGAACTCTAAATCAAACACGATTTGTGCTAGCTCTTTGAAACGTGGCACAATAATGTAGTCCCAAGTACTATCGCTATGGTTTGTGTCCTATTGAAGTAGCCCCAAGCAGAGACTGAGGAGAATCACTTTCATTGAAAGGGGTTGCCAAGCTTCCAAAAAACTACGAGTTTCCGGAAATCTCAGCAAACTCTTTTTCTCCCAATGTTGATGATACTTGCAGGTAATGATCAGTAGAGCAATGCCACTTGGCTCACCAAATTTCGTTCTTCTCGGTTAAACCGTTCCTTTGCAGTAACCGTTTTCATGTTTAGGTTTCACTCTGTTTTCTCCTATATGGATACATGTAGTTGGAACTCTAAATCAAACACGGTTTGTGCTAGCTCTTTGACACTTGGCACAATAATGTAGTTGCAAGTTCTATCGCTATGGTTTGTATCCCATTGAAGTAGCCCCAAGCAGAGACTGACGAGAGTCACTTTCATTGAAAGGGGTTGCCAAGCTTCCACAAAACTACGAGTTTCAGGAAAAATCAGGAAACATTTTTTCACCCAATCTTGATGATACTTCCATTTAATGATCAGTACACCAATCCCACTTGGCTCACCTAATTTCTTTCTTCTAGGTTAAACCGTTCCTTTTCAGTCACCGTTTTCATGTTTAGGTTTCACTCTGTTTTCTCCTATATGGATACATGTAGTTGGAACTCTAAATCAAACACGGTTTGTGCTAGCTCTTTGAAACTTGGCACAATAATGTAGTCCCAAGTTCTATCGCTATGGTTTGTGTCCTATTGAAGTAGCCCCAAGCAGAGACTGACGAAAATCACTTTCATTGAAAGGGGTTGCCAAGCTTCCAAAAAACTACGAGATTCCGGAAATCTCAGCAAACATTTTTTCACCGAATTTTCATGATACTTGCAGGTAACGATCAGTACACCAATGCCACTTGGCTCACCAAATTTCGTTCTTCTAGGTTAAACCGTTTCTTTGCAGTAACTGTTTTCCTTTTTAGGTTTCACTCTGTTTTCCTCTATATGGATACATGTAGTTGGAACTCTAAATCAAACATGGTTTGTTCTAGCTCTTTGAAACTTGGCACAGTAATGTAGTTCCATGTTCTATCGCTATGGTTTGTGTCCTATTGAAGTAGCCGAAAGCAGAGACTGACGAGAATCACTTTCATTGAAAGGGGTTGCCAAGCTTCTAAAAAACTACGAGTTTCCGGAAATCTCAGCAAACACTTTTTCTCCCAATCTTGATGATACTTGCAGGTAATGATCAGTAGACCAATGCAACATGGCTCACCAAATTTCGTTCTTCTAGGTTAAACAGTTCCTTTGCAGTAACCGTTTTCATGTTTAGGTTTCACTCTGTTTTCTCCTGTATGGATACATGTAGTTGGAACTCTAAATCAAAAACGATTTATGCTAGCTCTTTGACACTTGGCACAATAATGTACTTGCAAGTTCTATCGCTATGGTTTGTGTCCTATTGAAGTAGCCGCAAGCAGAGACTGACGAGAATCACTTTCACTGAATTGGGTTGCCAAGCTTCCAAAAAACTACGAGTTTCCTGAAATCTCAGCAAACATTTTTTCACCCAATCTTGATGATACTTGCAGGTACACATCAGTACACCAATCCCACTTGGCTCACTAAATTGCGTTCTTCTAGGTTAAACCGTTCCTTTGCAGTAACCGTTATCATGTTTAGGTTTCACTCTGTTTTCTCCTATATGGATACATGTAGTTGGAACTCTAAATCAAAAACGGTTTGTGCTAGCTCTTTGAAACTTGGCACAATAATGTAGGTCCAAGTTCTATCACTATGGTTTGTGTCCTATTGAAGTAGCCCCAAGCAGAGACTGACGAGAATCACTTTCATTGAAAGGGGTTGCCAAGCTTCCAAAAAAATACGAGTTTCCGGAAATCTCAGCAAACATTTTTTCACCCAAACTTTTGATACTTGCAGGTAATGGTCAGTACACAAACCCCACTTGGCTCACCAAATTTCGTTCTTCTAGGTTAAACCGTTCCTTTGCAGTAACCGTTTTCATGATTAGGTTTCACTCTGTTTTCTCCTATATGGATACATGTATTTGGAACTCTAAATCAAACACGGTTTGTGCTATATCTTTGAAACTTGGCACAATAATGTAGTTAAAAGTTCTATCGCTATGGTTTGTGTCCTATTGAAGTAGCCCCAAGCAGAGACTGACGAGAATCACTTTGATTGAAAGGGGTTGCAAGCTTCCAAAAAACGACGAGTTTCCTGAAATCTCAGCAAACATTTTTTCACCCAATCTTGATGATACTTCCATTTAATGATCAGTACACCAATCCCACTTGGCTCACCAAATTTCGTTCTTCTAGATTAAACCGTTCCTTTGCAGTAATCGTTTTCATGTTTAGGTTTCACGCTGTTTTCTCCTATATGGATACATGTAGTTGGAACTCTAAATCAAACACGGTTTGTGCTAGCTCTTTGAAACTTGGCACAATAATGTAGTTCCAAGTTCTATCGCTATGGTTTGTGACCTATTGAAGTAGCCCCAAGCAGAGACTGACGAGAATCACTTTCATTGAAAGGGGTTGCCAAGCTTCCAAAAAACTACGAGTTTCCTGAAATCTCAGCAAATATTTTTTCACCCAATCCTGATGATACTTGCAGGTATTGATCAGTACACCAATCCCACTTGGCTCACCAAATTTCATTCTTCTAGGTTAAACCGTTATTTTGCAGTAACCGTTTTCAGGTTTCGGTTTCACTCTGTTTTCTCCTATATGGATACATGTAGTTGGAACTCTATATCAAACACGCTTTATGCTAGCTCTTTGAAACTTGGCACAATATTGTACTTCCAAGTTCTATCGCTATGGTTTGTGTCCTATTGAAGGAGCCGCAAGCAGAGACTGACGAGAATCACTTTCATTGAAAGGGGTTGCCAAGCTTCCAAAAAACTACGAGTTTCCTTAAATCTCAGCAAATATTTTTTCACCCAATCCTGATGATACTTGCAGGTAATGATCAGTACACCAATCCCACTTGGCTCACCTAATTTCGTTCTTCTAGGTTCAACCGTTACTTTGCAGTAACTGTTTTCATGTTTCGGTTTCACTCTGTTTTCTCCTATATGGATACATGTAGTTGGAACTCTAAATCAAACACGGTTTGTGCTAGCTCTTTGAAACTTGGCAAAATAATGTAGTTCCAAGTTCTATCGCTATGGTTTGTGTCCTATTGAAGTAGCCCCAAGAAGAGACTGACGAGAATCACTTTCATTGAAAGGAGTTGCCAAGCTTCCAAAAAACTATGAGTTTCCTAAAAATCTCAGCAAACATTTTTCACCCAATCTTGATGATACTTGCAGGTAATGATCAGTACACCAATCCCACTTGGCTCACCAAATTGCTTTCTTCTAGGTTAAACCGTTCCTTTGCAGTAACCGTTTTCATGTTTAGGTTTCACTCTGTTTTCTCCTATATGGATACATGTAGTTGGAACTCTAAATCAAACACGGTTTGTGCTAGCTGTTTTAAACATGGCACAATAATGTAGTTTCAAGTTCTATCGCTATGGTTTGTGTCCTATTGAAGTAGCCCCAAGCAGAGACTGACGTGAATCACTTTCATTGAAAGGGGTTGCCAAGCTTCCAAAAAACGACGAGTTTCCTAAAATCTCAGCAAACATTTTTTCACCCAATCTTGATGATACTAACAGCTAATGACCAGTACACCAATCCCACTTGGCTCACCAAATTTCGTTCTTCTAGGTTAAACCGTTCCTTTGCAGTAATCGTTTTCATGTTTCGGTTTCACTCTGTTTTCTCCTATATGGATACATGTAGTTGGAACTCTAAATGAAACACGGTTTGTGCTAGCTCTTTGAAACTTGGCACAATAATGTAGGTCCAAGTTCTATCGCTATGGTTTGTGTCCTAATGAAGTAGCCCCAAGCAGAGACTGACGAGAATCACTTTCATTGAAAGGGGTTGCCAAGTTTCCAAAAAAATACGAGTTTCCGGAAATCTCAGCAAACATTTTTTCACCCAAACTTTTGATACTTGCAGGTAATGGTCAGTACACAAACCCCACTTGGCTCACCAAATTTCGTTCTTCTAGGTTAAACCGTTCCTTTGCAGTAACCGTTTTCATGATTAGGTTTCACTCTGTTTTCTCCTATATGGATACATGTATTTGGAACTCTAAATCAAACACGGTTTGTGCTATATCTTTGAAACTTGGCACAATAATGTAGTTACAAGTTCTATCGCTATGGTTTGTGTCCTATTGAAGTAGCCCCAAGCAGAGACTGACGAGAATCACTTTCATTGAAAGGGGTTGCAAGCTTCCAAAAAACGACGAGTTTCCTGAAATCTCAGCAAACATTTTTTCACCCAATCTTGATGATACTTCCATTTAATGATCAGTACACCAATCCCACTTGGCTCACCAAATTTCGTTCTTCTAGATTAAACCGTTCCTTTGCAGTAATCGTTTTCATGTTTAGGTTTCACGCTGTTTTCTCCTATATGGATACATGTAGTTGGAACTCTAAATCAAACACGGTTTGTGCTAGCTCTTTGAAACTTGGCACAATAATGTAGTTCCAAGATCTATCGCTATGGTTTGTGTCCTATTGAAGTAGCCCCAAGCAGAGACTGACGAGAATCACTTTCATTGAAAGGGGTTGCCAAGCTTCCAAAAAACTACGAGTTTCCTGAAATCTCAGCAAATATTTTTTCACCCAATCCTGATGATACTTGCAGGTAATGATCAGTACACCAATCCCACTTGGCTCACCTAATTTCGTTCTTCTACGTTAAACCGTTACTTTGCAGTAACTGTTTTCATGTTTCGGTTTCACTCTGTTTTCTCCTCTATGGATACATGTAGTTGGAACTCTAAATCAAACACGGTTTGTGCTAGCTCTTTGAAACTTGGCACAATAATGTAGTTCCAAGTTCTATCGCTATGGTTTGTGTCCTATTGAAGTAGCCCCAAGAAGAGACTGACGAGAATCACTTTCATTGAAAGGAGTTGCCAAGCTTCCAAAAAACGACGAGTTTCCTAAAATCTCAGAAAACATTTTTCACCCAATCTTGATGATACTTGCAGGTAATGATCAGTACACCAATCCCACTTGGCTCACCAAATTGCTTTCTTCTAGGTTAAACCGTTCCTTTGCAGTAACCGTTTTCATGTTTCGGTTTCACTCTGTTTTCTCCTATATGGATACATGTAGTTGGAACTCTAAATCAAACACGGTTTGTGCTAGCTCTTTTAAACATGGAACAAGAATGTAGTTTCAAGTTCTATCGCCATGGTTTGTGTCCTATTGAAGTAGCCCCAAGCAGAGACTGACGTGAATCACTTTCATTGAAAGGGGTTGCCAAGCTTCCAAAAAACGACGAGTTTCCTAAAATCTCAGCAAACATTTTTTCACCCAATCTTGATGATACTAACAGCTAATGACCAGTACACCAATCCCACTTGGCTCACCAAATTTCGTTCTTCTAGGTTAAACTGTTACTTTGCAGTACTGGTTTTCATGTTTAGGTTTCACTCTGTTTTCTCCTATATGGATACATGTAGTTGGAACTCTAAATGAAACATGGTTTGTGCTAGCTCTTTGAAACTTGGCACAATAATGTAGGTCCAAGTTCTATCACTATGGTTTGTGTCCTAATGAAGTAGCCCCAAGCAGAGACTGACGAGAATCACTTTCATTGAAAGGGGTTGCCAAGCTTCCAAAAAAATACGAGTTTCCGGAAATCTCAGCAAACATTTTTTCACCCAAACTTTTGATACTTGCAGGTAATGGTCAGTACACAAACCCCACTTGGCTCACCAAATTTCGTTCTTCTAGGTTAAACCGTTCCTTTGCAGTAACCGTTTTCATGATTAGGTTTCACTCTGTTTTCTCCTATATGGATACATGTATTTGGAACTCTAAATCAAACACGGTTTGTGCTATATCTTTGAAACTTGGCACAATAATGTAGTTAAAAGTTCTATCGCTATGGTTTGTGTCCTATTGAAGTAGCCCCAAGCAGAGACTGACGAGAATCACTTTCATTGAAAGGGGTTGCAAGCTTCCAAAAAACGACGAGTTTCCTGAAATCTCAGCAAACATTTTTTCACCCAATCTTGATGATACTTCCATTTAATGATCAGTACACCAATCCCACTTGGCTCACCAAATTTCGTTCTTCTAGATTAAACCGTTCCTTTGCAGTAATCGTTTTCATGTTTAGGTTTCACGCTGTTTTCTCCTATATGGATACATGTAGTTGGAACTCTAAATCAAACACGGTTTGTGCTAGCTCTTTGAAACTTGGCACAATAATGTAGTTCCAAGTTCTATCGCTATGGTTTGTGTCCTATTGAAGTAGCCCCAAGCAGAGACTGACGAGAATCACTTTCATTGAAAGGGGTTGCCAAGCTTCCAAAAAACTACGAGTTTCCTGAAATCTCAGCAAATATTTTTTCACCCAATCCTGATGATACTTGCAGGTATTGATCAGTACACCAATCCCACTTGGCTCACCAAATTTCATTCTTCTAGGTTAAACCGTTATTTTGCAGTAACCGTTTTCAGGTTTCGGTTTCACTCTGTTTTCTCCTATATGGATACATGTAGTTGGAACTCTATATCAAACACGCTTTATGCTAGCTCTTTGAAACTTGGCACAATAATGTACTTCCAAGTTCTATCGCTATGGTTTGTGTCCTATTGAAGGAGCCCCAAGCAGAGACTGACGAGAATCACTTTCATTGAAAGGGGTTTTCAACTTCCAAAAAACGACGAGTTTCCGGAAATCTCAGCAAACATTTTTTCACCCAATCTTGATGATACTTGCAGGTAATGATCAGTACACTAATCCCACTTGGCTCGCCAAATTTCGTTCTTCTAGGTTAAACCGTTCCTTTGCAGTAACCGTTTTCATGTTTAGGTTTCACTCTGTTTTCTCCTATATGGATACATGTAGTTGGAACTCTAAATCAAAAACGGTTTGTGCTAGCTCTTTGAAACTTGGCACAATAATGTAGGTCCAAGTTCTATCACTATGGTTTGTGTCCTATTGAAGTAGCCCAAAGCAGAGACTTACGAGAATCACTTTCATTGAAAGGGGTTGCCAAGCTTCCAATAAACTACGAGTTTCCTGAAATCTCAGCAAACATTTTTTCACCCAAACTTTTGATACTTGCAGGTAATTGTCAGTACACAAACCCCACTTGGCTCACCAAATTTCGTTCTTCTAGGTTAAACCGTTCCTTTGCAGTAACCGTTTTCATGATTAGGTTTCACTCTGTTTTCTCCTATATGGATACATGTATTTGGAACTCTAAATCAAACACGGTTTGTGCTATATCTTTGAAACTTGGCACAATAATGTAGTTAAAAGTTCTATCGCTATGGTTTGTGTCCTATTGAAGTAGCCCCAAGCAGAGACTGACGAGAATCACTTTCATTGAAAGGGGTTGCAAGCTTCCAAAAAACGACGAGTTTCCTGAAATCTCAGCAAACATTTTTTCACCCAATCTTGATGATACTTCCATTTAATGATCAGTACACCAATCCCACTTGGCTCACCAAATTTCGTTCTTCTAGATTAAACCGTTCCTTTGCAGTAATCGTTTTCATGTTTAGGTTTCACGCTGTTTTCTCCTATATGGATACATGTATTTGGAACTCTAAATCAAACACGGTTTGTGCTAGCTCTTTGAAACTTGGCACAATAATGTAGTTCCAAGTTCTATCGCTATGGTTTGTGTCCTATTGAAGTAGCCCCAAGCAGAGACTGACGAGAATCACTTTCATTGAAAGGGGTTGCCAAGCTTCCAAAAAACTACGAGTTTCCTGAAATCTCAGCAAATATTTTTTCACCCAATCCTGATGATACTTGCAGGTATTGATCAGTACACCAATCCCACTTGGCTCACCAAATTTCATTCTTCTAGGTTAAACCGTTATTTTGCAGTAACCGTTTTCAGGTTTCGGTTTCACTCTGTTTTCTCCTATATGGATACATGTAGTTGGAACTCTATATCAAACACGCTTTATGCTAGCTCTTTGAAACTTGGCACAGTAATGTACTTCCAAGTTCTATCGCTATGGTTTGTGTCCTATTGAAGGAGCCCCAAGCAGAGACTGACGAGAATCACTTTCATTGAAAGGGGTTTTCAACTTCCAAAAAACGACGAGTTTCCGGAAATCTCAGCAAACATTTTTTCACCAAATCTTGATGATACTTGCAGGTAATGATCAGTACACTAATCCCACTTGGCTCGCCAAATTTCGTTCTTCTAGGTTAAACCGTTCCTTTGCAGTAACCGTTTTCATGTTTAGGTTTCACTCTGTTTTCTCCTATATGGATACATGTAGTTGGAACTCTAAATCAAAAACGGTTTGTGCTAGCTCTTTGAAACTTGGCACAATAATGTAGGTCCAAGTTCTATCACTATGGTTTGTGTCCTATTGAAGTAGCCCAAAGCAGAGACTTACGAGAATCACTTTCATTGAAAGGGGTTGCCAAGCTTCCAATAAACTACGAGTTTCCTGAAATCTCAGCAAACATTTTTTCACCCAAACTTTTGATACTTGCAGGTAATGGTCAGTACACAAACCCCACTTGGCTCACCAAATTTCGTTCTTCTAGGTTAAACCGTTCCTTTGCAGTAACCGTTTTCATGATTAGGTTTCACTCTGTTTTCTCCTATATGGATACATGTATTTGGAACTCTAAATCAAACACGGTTTGTGCTATATCGTTGAAACTTGGCACAATAATGTAGTTAAAAGTTCTATCGCTATGGTTTGTGTCCTATTGAAGTAGCCCTAAGCAGAGACTGACGAGAATCACTTTCATTGAAAGGGGTTGCAAGCTTCCAAAAAACGACGAGTTTCCTGAAATCTCAGCAAACATTTTTTCACCCAATCTTGATGATACTTCCATTTAATGATCAGTACACCAATCCCACTTGGCTCACCAAATTTCGTTCTTCTAGATTAAACCGTTCCTTTGCAGTAATCGTTTTCATGTTTAGGTTTCACGCTGTTTTCTCCTATATGGATACATGTATTTGGAACTCTAAATCAAACACGGTTTGTGCTAGCTCTTTGAAACTTGGCACAATAATGTAGTTCCAAGTTCTATCGCTATGGTTTGTGTCCTATTGAAGTAGCCCCAAGCAGAGACTGACGAGAATCACTTTCATTGAAAGGGGTTGCCAAGCTTCCAAAAAACTACGAGTTTCCTGAAATCTCAGCAAATATTTTTTCACCGAATCCTGATGATACTTGCAGGTATTGATCAGTACACCAATCCCACTTGGCTAACCAAATTTCATTCTTCTAGGTTAAACCGTTATTTTGCAGTAACCGTTTTCAGGTTTCGGTTTCACTCTGTTTTCTCCTATATGGATACATGTAGTTGGAACTCTATATCAAACACGCTTTATGCTAGCTCTTTGAAACTTGGCACAATAATGTAGTTCCAAGTTCTATCGCTATGGTTTGTGTCCTATTGAAGTAGCCCCAAGCAGAGACTGACGAGAATCACTTTCATTGAAAGGGGTTGCCAAGCTTCCAAAAAACTACGAGTTTCCTGAAATCTCAGCAAATATTTTTTCACCCAATCTTGATGATACTTGCAGGTAATGATCAGTACACCAATCCCACTTGGCTCACCAATTGCTTTCTTCTAGGTTAAACCGTTCCTTTGCCGTAACCGTTTTCATGTTTACGTTTCACTCTGTTTTCTCCTATATGGATACATGTAGTTGGAACTCTAAATCAAACACGGTTTGTGCTAGCTATTTTAAACATGGAACAATAATGTAGTTTCAAGTTCTATCGCTATGGTTTGTGTCCTATTGAAGTAGCCCCAAGCAGAGACTGACGTGAATCACTTTCATTGAAAGGGGTTGCCAAGCTTCCAAAAAACGACGAGTTTCCTAAAATCTCAGCAAACATTTTTTCACCCAATCTTGATGATACTAACAGCTAATGACCAGTACACCAATCCCACTTCGCTCACCAAATTTCGTTCTTCTAGGTTAAACTGTTACTTTGCAGTACTGGTTTTCATGTTTAGGTTTCACTCTGTTTTCTCCTATATGGATACATGTAGTTGGAACTCTAAATCAAACACGGTTTGTGCTAGCTCTTTGAAACTTGGCACAATAATGTAGTTCCAAGTTCTATCGCTATGGTTTGTGTCCTATTGAAGTAGCCCCAAGCAGAGACTGACGAGAATCACTTTCATTGAAAGGGGTTGCCAAGCTTCCAAAAAACTACGAGTTTCCTGAAATCTCAGCAAACATTTTTTCACCCAATCTTGATGATAATTCCATTTAATGATCAGTACACCAATCCCACTTGGCTCACCAAATTTCCTTCTTCTAGGTTAAACCGTTCCTTTGCAGTAATCGTTTTCATGTTTAGGTTTCACTCTGTTTTCTCCTATATGGATACATGTAGTTGGAACTCTAAATCAAACACGGTTTGTGCTAGCTCTTTGAAACTTGGCACAATAATGTAGTTCCAAGTTCTATCGCTATGGTTTGTGTCCTATTGAAGTAGCCCCAAGCAGAGACTGACGAGAATCACTTTCATTGAAAGGGGTTGCCAAGCTTCCAAAAAACTACGAGTTTCCTGAAATCTCAGCAAATATTTTTTCACCCAATCCTGATGATACTTGCAGGTAATGATCAGTACACCAATCCCACTTGTGTCACCTAATTTCGTTCTTCTACGTTAAACCGTTACTTTGCAGTAACTCTTTTCATGTTTCGGTTTCACTCTATTTTCTCCTCTATGGATACATGTAGTTGGAACTCTAAATCAAACACGGTTTGTGCTAGCTCTTTGAAACTTGGCACAATAATGTAGTTCCAAGTTCTATCGCTATGGTTTGTGTCCTATTGAAGTAGCCCCAAGAAGAGACTGACGAGAATCACTTTCATTGAAAGGAGTTGCCAAGCTTCCAAAAAACGACGAGTTTCCTAAAATCTCAGAAAACCTTTTTCACCCAATCTTGATGATACTTTCAGGTAATGATCAGTACACCAATCCCACTTGGCTCACCAAATTGCTTTCTTCTAGGTTAAACCGTTCCTTTGCAGTAACCGTTTTCATGTTTAGGTTTCACTCTGTTTTCTCCTATATGGATACATGTAGTTGGAACTCTAAATCAAACACGGTTTCTGCTAGCTCTTTTAAACATGGAACGATAATGTAGTTTCAAGTTCTATCGCTATGGTTTGTGTCCTATTGAAGTAGCCCCAAGCAGAGACTGACGTGAATCACTTTCATTGAAAGGGGTTGCCAAGCTTCCAAAAAACGACGATTTTCATAAAATCTCAGCAAACATTTTTTCACCCAATCTTGATGATACTAACAGCTAATGACCAGTACACCAATCCCACTTGGCTCACCAAATTTCGTTCTTC
Organism: Urocitellus parryii; assembly: GCF_045843805.1. NCBI lineage: Eukaryota > Metazoa > Chordata > Mammalia > Rodentia > Sciuridae > Urocitellus > Urocitellus parryii. The sequence continues at coordinate 29,525 of NW_027554221.1, forward strand.
TAGGTTAAACTGTTACTTTGCAGTACTGGTTTTCATGTTTCGGTTTCACTCTGTTTTCTCCTATATGGATACATGTAGTTGGAACTCTAAATGAAACACGGTTTGTGCTAGCTCTTTGAAACTTGGCACAATAATGTAGGTCCAAGTTCTATCGCTATGGTTTGTGTCCTATTGAAGTAGCCCAAAGCAGAGACTGACGAGAATCACTTTCATTGAAAGGGGTTGCCAAGCTTCCAATAAACTACGAGTTTCCGGAAATCTCAGCAAACATTTTTTCACCCAAACTTTTGATACTTGCAGGTAATGGTCAGTACACAAACCCCACTTGGCTCACCAAATTTCGTTCTTCTAGGTTAAACCGTTCCTTTGCAGTAACCGTTTTCATGATTAGGTTTCACTCTGTTTTCTCCTATATGGATACATGTATTTGGAACTCTAAATCAAACACGGTTTGTGCTATATCTTTGAAACTTGGCACAATAATGTAGTTAAAAGTTCTATCGCTATGGTTTGTGTCCTATTGAAGTAGCCCCAAGCAGAGACTGACGAGAATCACTTTCATTGAAAGTGGTTGCAAGCTTCCAAAAAACGACGAGTTTCCTGAAATCTCAGCAAACATTTTTTCACCCAATCTTGATGATACTTCCATTTAATGATCAGTACACCAATCCCACTTGGCTCACCAAATTTCGTTCTTCTAGATTAAACCGTTCCTTTGCAGTAATCGTTTTCATGTTTAGGTTTCACGCTGTTTTCTCCTATATGGATACATGTATTTGGAACTCTAAATCAAACACGGTTTGTGCTAGCTCTTTGAAACTTGGCACAATAATGTAGTTCCAAGTTCTATCGCTATGGTTTGTGTCATATTGACGTAGCCCCAAGCAGAGACTGACGAGAATCACTTTCATTGAAAGGGGTTGCCAAGCTTCCAAAAAGCTACGAGTTTCCTGAAATCTCAGCAAATATTTTTTCACCCAATCCTGATGATACTTGCAGGTATTGATCAGTACACCAATCCCACTTGGCTCACCAAATTTCGTTCTTCTAGGTTAAACCGTTATTTTGCAGTAACCGTTTTCAGGTTTCGGTTTCACTCTGTTTTCTCCTATATGGATACATGTAGTTGGAACTCTAAATCAAACACGCTTTATGCTAGCTCTTTGAAACTTGGCACAATAATGTAGTTCCAAGTTCTATCACTATGGTTTGTGTCCTATTGAAGTAGCCCCAAGCAGAGACTGACGAGAATCACTTTCATTGAAAGGGGTTTTCAACTTCCAAAAAACGACGAGTTTCCGGAAATCTCAGCAAACATTTTTTCACCCAATCTTGATGATACTTGCAGGTAATGATCAGTACACTAATCCCACTTGGCTCGCCAAATTTCGTTCTTCTAGGTTAAACCGTTCCTTTGCAGTATCCGTTTTAATGTTTAGATTTCACTCTGTTTTCTCCTATATGGATACATGTATTTGGAACTCTAAATCAAACACGGTTTGTGCTAGCTCTTTGAAACTTGGCACAATAATGTAGTTCCAAGTTCTATCGCTATGGTTTGTGTCCTATTGAAGTAGCCCCAAGCAGAGACTGACGAGAATCACTTTCATTGAAAGGGGTTGCCAAGCTTCCAAAAAACTACGAGTTTCCTGAAATCTCAGCAAACATTTTTTCACCCAATCTTGATGATAATTCCATTTAATGATCAGAACACCAATCCCACTTGGCTCACCAAATTTCCTTCTTCTAGGTTAAACTGTTCCTTTGCAGTAATCGTTTTAATGTTTAGGTTTCACTCTGTTTTCTCCTATATGGATACATGTATTTGGAACTCTAAATCAAACACGGTTTGTGCTAGCTCTTTGAAACTTGGCACAATAATGTAGTTCCAAGATCTATCGCTATGGTTTGTGTCCTATTGAAGTAGCCCCAAGCAGAGACTGACGAGAATCACTTTCATTGAAAGGGGTTGCCAAGCTTCCAAAAAACTACGAGTTTCCAGAAATCTCAGCAAATATTTTTTCACCCAATCCTGATGATACTTGCAGGTAATGATCAGTACACCAATCCCACTTGGCTCACCAAATTTCGTTCTTCTAGATTAAACCGTTATTTTGCAGTAACCGTTTTCAGGTTTCGGTTTCACTCTGTTTTCTCCTATATGGATACATGTAGTTGGAATTCTAAATCAAACACGGTTTGTGCTAGCTCTTTGAAACTTGGCACAATAATGTAGCTCAAAGTTCTATTGCTCTGGTTTGTGTCCTATTGAAGTAGCCCCAAGCAGAGACTGACGAGAATCACTTTCATTGAAAGGGGTTTTCAACTTCCAAAAAACTACGAGTTTCCGGAAATCTCAGCAAACATTTTGTCACCCAAACTTTTGATACTAGCAGGTAATGATCAGTACACAAATCCCACTTGGCTCACGAAATTTCGTTCTTCTAGGTTCAACCGTTCCTTTGCAGTAACCGTTTTCATGTTTAGGTTTCACTCTGTTTTCTCCTATATGGATACATGTAGTTGGAATTCTAAATCAAACACGGTTTGTGCTAGCTCTTTGAAACTTGGCACAATAATGTAGTTCCAAGTTCTATCGCTATGGTTTGTGTCCTATTGAAGTAGCCCCAAGCAGAGACTGACGAGAATCACTTTCATTGAAAGGGGTTGCCAAGCTTCCAAAAAACTACGAGTTTCCTGAAATCTCAGCAAACATTTTTTCACCCAATCTTGATGATAATTCCATTTAATGATCAGAACACCAATCCCACTTGGCTCACCAAATTTCCTTCTTCTAGGTTAAACTGTTCCTTTGCAGTAATCGTTTTAATGTTTAGGTTTCACTCTGTTTTCTCCTATATGGATACATGTATTTGGAACTCTAAATCAAACACGGTTTGTGCTAGCTCTTTGAAACTTGGCACAATAATGTAGTTCCAAGATCTATCGCTATGGTTTGTGTCCTATTGAAGTAGCCCCAAGCAGAGACTGACGAGAATCACTTTCATTGAAAGGGGTTGCCAAGCTTCCAAAAAACTACGAGTTTCCAGAAATCTCAGCAAATATTTTTTCACCCAATCCTGATGATACTTGCAGGTAATGATCAGTACACCAATCCCACTTGGCTCACCAAATTTCGTTCTTCTAGATTAAACCGTTATTTTGCAGTAACCGTTTTCAGGTTTCGGTTTCACTCTGTTTTCTCCTATATGGATACATGTAGTTGGAATTCTAAATCAAACACGGTTTGTGCTAGCTCTTTGAAACTTGGCACAATAATGTAGCTCAAAGTTCTATTGCTCTGGTTTGTGTCCTATTGAAGTAGCCCCAAGCAGAGACTGACGAGAATCACTTTCATTGAAAGGGGTTTTCAACTTCCAAAAAACTACGAGTTTCCGGAAATCTCAGCAAACATTTTGTCACCCAAACTTTTGATACTAGCAGGTAATGATCAGTACACAAATCCCACTTGGCTCACGAAATTTCGTTCTTCTAGGTTCAACCGTTCCTTTGCAGTAACCGTTTTCATGTTTAGGTTTCACTCTGTTTTCTCCTATATGGATACATGTAGTTGGAACTCTAAATCAAACACGGTTTGTGCTAGCTCTTTGAAACTTGGCACAATAATGTAGTTCCAAGTTGTATCGCTATGGTTTGTGTCCTATTGAAGTAGCCACAAGCAGAGACTGACGAGAATCACTTTCATTGAATTGGGTTGCCAAGCTTCCTAAAAACGACGAGTTTCCTGAAATCTCAGCAAACATTTTTTCACCCAATCTTGATAATAATTGTAGGTAATGATCAGTACACCAATCCCACTTGGCTCACTAAATTGCGTTCTTCTAGGTTAAACCGTTCCTTTGCAGTAACCGTTTTCATGTTTAGGTTTCACTCTGTTTTCTCCTATATGGATACATGTAGTTGGAACTCTAAATCAAACACGGTTTGTGCTAGCTCTTTGAAACTTGGCACAATAATGTAGTTCCAAGTTTTAATCACTATGGTTTGTGTCCTATTGAAGTAGCCCCAAGCAGAGACTGACGAGAATCACTTTCATTGAATTGGGTTGCCAAGCTACCTAAAAATTACGAGTTTCCTGAAATCTCAGCAAACATTTTTTCACCCAATCTTGATGATAATTGTAGGTAATGATCAGTACACCAATCCCACTTGGCTCACTAAATTGCGTTCTTCTAGGTTAAACCGTTCCTTTGCAGGAACCGTTTTCATGTTTAGGTTTCACTCTGTTTTCTCCTATATGGATACATGTAGTTGGAACTCCAAATCAAACACAGCTTGTGCTAGCTCTTTGAAACTTGGCACAATAATGCAGTTCCAAGTTCTATCGCTATGGTTTGTGTCCTATTGAAGTAGCCCCAAGCAGAGACTGACGAGAATCACTTTAATTGTAAGGGGTTGCCAAGCTTCCAAAAAACTACGAGTTTCCTGAAATCTCACCAAAATTTTTTCACCCAATCTTGATGATACTTGCACATAATGATCAGTACACCAATCCCACTTGGCTCACCAAATTTCGTTCTTCTAGGTTAAACCTTTCCGTTGCAGTAACCGTTTTCATTTTTAGGTTTCACTCTGTTTTCTCCTATATGGATACATGTATTTGGAACTCTAAATCAAACTCGGTTTGTGCTAGCTCTTTGAAACTTGGCACAATAATGTAGTTCCAAGTTCTATCGCTATGGTTTGTGTCCTATTGAAGTAGCCCCAAGCAGAGACTGACGAGAATCACTTTCATTGAAAGGGGTGGCCAAGCTTCCAAAAAACTACGAGTTTCCTGAAATCTCAGCAAATATTTTTTCACCCAATCCTGATGATACTTGCAGGTATTGATCAGTACACCAATCCCACTTGGCTCACCAAATTTCGTTCTTCTAGGTTAAACCATTATTTTGCAGTAACCGTTTTCAGGTTTCGGTTTCACTCTGTTTTCTCCTATATGGATACATGTAGTTGGAACTCTAAATCAAACACGGTTTGTGCTAGCTGTTTTAAACATGGCACAATAATGTAGTTTCAAGTTCTATCGCTATGGTTTGTGTCCTATTGAAGTAGCCCCAAGCAGAGACTGACGTGAATCACTTTCATTGAAAGGGGTTGCCAAGCTTCCAAAAAACGACGAGTTTCCTAAAATCTCAGCAAACATTTTTTCACCCAATCTTGATGATACTAACAGCTAATGACCAGTACACCAATCCCACTTGGCTCACCAAATTTCGTTCTTCTAGGTTAAACCGTTCCTTTGCAGTAATGTTTTTCATGTTTAGGTTTTACTCTGTTTTCTCCTATATGGATACATGTATTTGGAACTCTAAATCAAACACGGTTTGAGCTAGCTCTTTGAAACTTGGCACAATAATGTAGTTCCAAGTTCTATCGCTATGGTTTGTGTCCTATTGAAGTAGCCCCAAGAAGAGACTGACGAGAATCACTTTCATTGAAAGGAGTTGCCAAGCTTCCAAAAAACGACGAGTTTCCTAAAATCTCAGAAAACATTTTTCACCCAATCTTGATGATACTTGCAGGTAATGATCAGTACACCAATCCCACTTGGCTCACCAAATTGCTTTCTTCTAGGTTAAACCGTTCCTTTGCAGTAACCATTTTCATGTTTAGGTTTCACTCTGTTTTCTCCTATATGGATACATGTAGTTGGAACTCTAAATCAAACACGGTTTGTGCTAGCTCTTTTAAACATGGAACAATAATGTAGTTTCAAGTTCTATCGCTATGGTTTGTGTCCTATTGAAGTAGCCCCAAGCAGAGACTGACGTGAATCACTTTCATTGAAAGGGGTTGCCAAGCTTCCAAAAAACGACGAGTTTCCTAAAATCTCAGCAAACATTTTTTCACCCAATCTTGATGATACTAACAGCTAATGACCAGTACACCAATCCCACTTGGCTCACCAAATTTCGTTCTTCTAGGTTAAACTGTTACTTTGCAGTACTGGTTTTCATGATTAGGTTTCACTCTGTTTTCTCCTATATGGATACATGTTGTTGGAACTCTAAATCAAACACGGTTTGTGCTAGCTGTTTTAAACATGGCACAATAATGTAGTTTCAAGTTCTATCGCAATGGTTTGTGTCCTATTGAAGTAGCCCCAAGCAGAGACTGACGTGAATCACTTTCATTGAAAGGGGTTGCCAAGCTTCCAAAAAACGACGAGTTTCCTAAAATCTCAGCAAACATTTTTTCACCCAATCTTGATGATACTAACAGCTAATGACCAGTACACCAATCCCACTTGGCTCACCAAATTTCGTTCTTCTAGGTTAAACCGTTCCTTTGCAGTAATCTTTTTCATGTTTAGGTTTTACTCTGTTTTCTCCTATATGGATACATGTATTTGGAACTCTAAATCAAACACGGTTTGTGCTAGCTCTTTGAAACTTGGCACAATAATGTAGTTCCAAGATCTATCGCTATGGTTTGTGTCCTATTGAAGTAGCCCCAAGCAGAGACTGACGAGAATCACTTTCATTGAAAGGGGTTGCCAAGCTTCCAAAAAACTACGAGTTTCCAGAAATCTCAGCAAATATTTTTTCACCCAATCCTGATGATACTTGCAGGTAATGATCAGTACACCAATCCCACTTGGCTCACCAAATTTCGTTCTTCTAGGTTCAACCATTCCTTTGCAGTAACCGTTTTCAGGTTTCGGTTTCACTCTGTTTTCTCCTATATGGATACATGTAGTTGGAATTCTAAATCAAACACGGTTTGTGCTAGCTCTTTGAAACTTGGCACAATAATGTAGCTCAAAGTTCTATTGCTCTGGTTTGTGTCCTATTGAAGTAGCCCCAAGCAGAGACTGACGAGAATCACTTTCATTGAAAGGGGTTTTCAACTTCCAAAAAACTACGAGTTTCCGGAAATCTCAGCAAACATTTTGTCACCCAAACTTTTGATACTAGCAGGTAATGATCAGTACACAAATCCCACTTGGCTCACGAAATTTCGTTCTTCTAGGTTCAACCGTTCCTTTGCAGTAACCGTTTTCATGTTTAGGTTTCACTCTGTTTTCTCCTATATGGATACATGTAGTTGGAACTCTAAATCAAACACGGTTTGTGCTAGCTCTTTGAAACTTGGCACAATAATGTAGTTCCAAGTTCTATCGCTATGGTTTGTGTCCTATTGAAGTAGCCACAAGCAGAGACTGACGAGAATCACTTTCATTGAATTGGGTTGCCAAGCTTCCTAAAAACGAGGAGTTTCCTGAAATCTCAGCAAACATTTTTTCACCCAATCTTGATGATAATTGTAGGTAATGATCAGTACACCAATCCCACTTGGCTCACCAAATTTCGTTCTTCTAGGTTAAACCGTTCCTTTGCAGTAACCGTTTTCATGTTTAGGTTTCACTCTGTTTTCTCCTATATGGATACATGTAGTTGGAACTCTAAATCAAACACGGTTTGTGCTAGCTCTTTGAAACTTGGCACAATAATGTAGTTCCAAGTTCTATCTCTATGGTTTGTGTCCTATTGAAGTAGCCCCAAGCAGAGACTGACGAGAATCACTTTCATTGAATTGGGTTGCCATGCTACCTAAAAACTACGAGTTTCCTGAAATCTCAGCAAACATTTTTTCACCCAATCTTGATGATAATTGTAGGTAATGATCAGTACACCAATCCCACTTGGCTCACTAAATTGCGTTCTTCTAAGTTAAACCGTTCCTTTGCAGGAACCGTTTTCATGTTTAGGTTTCACTCTGTTTTCTCCTATATGGATACATGTAGTTGGAACTCCAAATCAAACACGGTTTGTGCTAGCTCTTTGAAACTTGGCACAATAATGCAGTTCCAAGTTCTATCGCTATGGTTTGTGTCCTATTGAAGTAGCCCCAAGCAGAGACTGACGAGAATCACTTTAATTGTAAGGGGTTGCCAAGCTTCCAAAAAACGACGAGTTTCCTAAAATCTCAGCAAACATTTTTTCACCCAATCTTGATGATACTAACAGCTAATGACCAGTACACCAATCCCACTTGGCTCACCAAATTTCGTTCTTCTAGGTTAAACCGTTCCTTTGCAGTAATCTTTTTCATGTTTAGGTTTTACTCTGTTTTCTCCTATATGGATACATGTATTTGGAACTCTAAATCAAACACGGTTTGTGCTAGCTCTTTGAAACTTGGCACAATAATGTAGTTCCAAGATCTATCACTATGGTTTGTGTCCTATTGAAGTAGCCCCAAGCAGAGACTGACGAGAATCACTTTCATTGAAAGGGGTTGCCAAGCTTCCAAAAAACTACGAGTTTCCAAAAATCTCAGCAATTATTTTTTCACCCAATCCTGATGATACTTGCAGGTAATGATCAGTACACCAATCCCACTTGGCTCACCAAATTTCGTTCTTCTAGGTTCAACCGTTCCTTTGCAGTAACCGTTTTCAAGTTTCGGTTTCACTCTGTTTTCTCCTATATGGATACATGTAGTTGGAACTCTAAATCAAACACGGTTTGTGCTAGCTCTTTGAAACTTGGCACAATAATGTAGCTCAAAGTTCTATTGCTCTGGTTTGTGTCCTATTGAAGTAGCCCCAAGCAGAGACTGACGAGAATCACTTTCATTGAAAGGGGTTTTCAACTTCCAAAAAACTACGAGTTTCCGGAAATCTCAGCAAACATTTTGTCACCCAAACTTTTGATACTAGCAGGTAATGATCAGTACACAAATCCCACTTGGCTCACGAAATTTCGTTCTTCTAGGTTCAACTGTTCCTTTGCAGTAACCGTTTTCATGTTTAGGTTTCACTCTGTTTTCTCCTATATGGATACATGTAGTTGGAACTCTAAATCAAACACGGTTTGTGCTAGCTCTTTGAAACTTGGCACAATAATGTAGTTCCAAGTTCTATCGCTATGGTTTGTGTCCTATTGAAGTAGCCACAAGCAGAGACTGACGAGAATCACTTTCATTGAATTGGGTTGCCAAGCTTCCAAAAAACGACGAGTTTCCTGAAATCTCAGCAAACTTTTTGTCACCCAAACTTTTGATACTAGCAGGTAATGATCAGTACACCAATCCCACTTGGCTCACCAAATTTCGTTCTTCTAGGTTAAACTGTTACTTTGCAGTACTGGTTTTCATGATTAGGTTTCACTCTTGTTTTCTCCTATATGGATACATGTATTTGGAACTCTAAATCAAACACGGTTTGTGCTATATCTTTGAAACTTGGCACAATAATGTAGTTAAAAGTTCTATCACTATGGTTTGTGTCCTATTGAAGTAGCCCCAAGCAGAGACTGACGAGAATCACTTTCATTGAAAGGGGTTGCAAGCTTCCAAAAAACGACGAGTTTAATGAAATCTCAGCAAACATTTTTTCACCCAATCTTGATGATACTTCCATTTAATGATCAGTACACGAATCCCACTTGGCTCACCAAATTTCGTTCTTCTAGATTAAACCGTTCCTTTGCAGTAATCGTTTTCATGTTTAGGTTTCACGCTGTTTTCTCCTATATGGATACATGTATTTGGAACTCTAAATCAAACACGGTTTGTGCTAGCTCTTTGAAACTTGGCACAATAATGTAGTTCCAAGTTCTGTCGCTATGGTTTGTGTCCTATTGAAGTAGCCCCAAGCAGAGACTGACGAGAATCACTTTCATTGAAAGGGGTTGCCAAGCTACCAAAAAACTACGAGTTTCCTGAAATCTCAGCAAACATTTTTTCACCCAATCTTGATGATACTAACAGCTAATGACCAGTACACCAATCCCACTTGGCTCACCAAATTTCGTTCTTCTAGGTTAAACCGTTCCTTTGCAGTAATCTTTTTCATGTTTAGGTTTTACTCTGTTTTCTGATATATGGATACATGTATTTGGAACTCTAAATCAAACACGGTTTGTGCTAGCTCTTTGAAACTTGGCACAATAATGTAGTTCCAAGATCTATCGCTTTGGTTTGTGTCCTATTGAAGTAGCCCCAAGCAGAGACTGACGAGAATCACTTTCATTGAAAGGGGTTGCCAAGCTTCCAAAAAACTACGAGTTTCCAGAAATCTCAGCAAATATTTTTTCACCCAATCCTGATGATACTTGCAGGTAATGATCAGTACACCAATCCCACTTGGCTCACCAAATTTCGTTCTTCTAGATTAAACCGTTATTTTGCAGTAACCGTTTTCAGGTTTCGGTTTCACTCTGTTTTCTCCTATATGGATACATGTAGTTGGAATTCTAAATCAAACACTTTTTGTGCTAGCTCTTTGAAACTTGGCACAATAATGTAGCTCAAAGTTCTATTGCTCTGGTTTGTGTCCTATTGAAGTAGCCCCAAGCAGAGACTGACGAGAATCACTTTCATTGAAAGGGGTTGCCAAGCTTCCAAAAAACTACGAGTTTCCGGAAATCTCAGCAAACATTTTGTCACCCAAACTTTTGATACTAGCAGGTAATGATCAGTACACAAATCCCACTTGGCTCACGAAATTTCGTTCTTCTAGGTTCAACCGTTCCTTTGCAGTAACCGTTTTCATGTTTAGGTTTCACTCTGTTTTCTCCTATATGGATACATGTAGTTGGAACTCTAAATCAAACACGGTTTGTGCTAGCTCTTTGAAACTTGGCACAATAATGTAGTTCCAAGTTCTATCGCTATGGTTTGTGTCCTATTGAAGTAGCCACAAGCAGAGACTGACGAGAATCACTTTCATTGAATTGGGTTGCCAAGCTTCCTAAAAACGACGAGTTTCCTGAAATCTCAGCAAACATTTTTTCACCCAATCTTGATAATAATTGTAGGTAATGATCAGTACACCAATCCCACTTGGCTCACTAAATTGCGTTCTTCTAGGTTAAACCGTTCCTTTGCAGTAACCGTTTTCATGTTTAGGTTTCACTCTGTTTTCTCGTATATGGATACATGTAGTTGGAACTCTAAATCAAACACGGTTTGTGCTAGCTCTTTGAAACTTGGCACAATAATGTAGTTCCAAGTTCTATCGCTATGGTTTGTGTCCTATTGAAGTAGCCCCAAGCAGAGACTGACGAGAATCACTTTCATTGAATTGGGTTGCCAAGCTACCTAAAAACTACGAGTTTCCTGAAATCTCAGCAAACATTTTTTTCACCCAATCTTGATGATAATTGTAGGTAATGATCAGTACACCAATCCCACTTGGCTCACTAAATTGCGTTCTTCTAGGTTAAACCGTTCCTTTGCAGGAACCGTTTTCATGTTTAGGTTTCACTCTGTTTTCTCCTATATGGATACATGTAGTTGGAACTCCAAATCAAACACGGTTTGTGCTAGCTCTTTGAAACTTGGCACAATAATGCAGTTCCAAGTTCTATCGCTATGGTTGTGTCCTATTGAAGTAGCCCCAAGCAGAGACTGACGAGAATCACTTTAATTGTAAGGGGTTGCCAAGCTTCCAAAAAACTACGAGTTTCCTGAAATCTCACCAAAATTTTTTGACCCAATCTTGATGATACTTGCACATAATGATCAGTACACCAATCCCACTTGGCTCACCAAATTTCGTTCTTCTAGGTTAAACCTTTCCGTTGCAGTAACCGTTTTCATTTTTAGGTTTCACTCTGTTTTCTCCTATATGGATACATGTAGTTGGAACTCTAAATCAAACACGGTTTGTGCTAGCTCTTTGAAATTTGGCACAATAATGAATTTTTAAGTTCTATGGCTATGGATTGTGTCCTATTGAATTAGCCCCAAGCAGAGACTGACGAGAATCACTGTCATTGAAAGGGGTTGCCAAGCTTCCAAAAAACTACGAGTTTCCTGAAATCTCAGCAAATATTTTTTCACCCAATCTTGATGATACTTCCAATTAATGATCAGTACACCAATCCCACTTGGCTCACCATATTTCGTTCTTCAAGGTTAAACCGTTCCTTTGCAGTAACCGTTTTCATGTTTAGATTTCACTCTGTTTTCTCCTATATGGATACATGTATTTGGAACTCTAAATCAAACACGGTTTGTGCTAGCTCTTTGAAACTTGGCACAATAATGTAGTTCCAAGTTCTATCGCTATGGTTTGTGTCCTATTGAAGTAGCCCCAAGCAGAGACTGACGAGAATCACTTTCATTGAAAGGGGTTGCCAAGCTTCCAAAAAACTACGAGTTTCCTGAAATCTCAGCAAATATTTTTTCACCCAATCCTGATGATACTTGCAGGTATTGATCAGTACACCAATCCCACTTGGCTCACCAAATTTCGTTCTTCTAGGTTAAACCATTATTTTGCAGTAACCGTTTTCAGGTTTCGGTTTCACTCTGTTTTCTCCTATATGGATACATGTAGTTGGAACTCTAAATCAAACACGGTTTGTGCTAGCTGTTTTAAACATCGCACAATAATGTAGTTTCAAGGTCTATCGCTATGGTTTGTGTCCTATTGAAGTAGCCCCAAGCAGAGACTGACGTGAATCACTTTCATTGAAAGGGGTTGCCAAGCTTCCAAAAAACGACGAGTTTCCTAAAATCTCAGCAAACATTTTTTCACCCAATCTTGATGATACTAACAGCTAATGACCAGTACACCAATCCCACTTGGCTCACCAAATTTCGTTCTTCTAGGTTAAACCGTTCCTTTGCAGTAATCTTTTTCATGTTTAGGTTTTACTCTGTTTTCTCCTATATGGATACATGTATTTGGAACTCTAAATCAAACACGGTTTGTGCTAGCTCTTTGAAACTTGGCACAATAATGTAGTTCCAAGTTCTATCGCTATGGTTTGTGTCCTATTGAAGTAGCCCCAAGAAGAGACTGACGAGAATCCACTTTCATTGAAAGGAGTTGCCAAGCTTCCAAAAAACGACGAGTTTCCTAAAATCTCAGAAAACATTTTTCACCCAATCTTGATGATACTTGCAGGTAATGATCAGTACACCAATCCCACTTGGCTCACCAAATTGCTTTCTTCTAGGTTAAACCGTTCCTTTGCAGTAACCGTTTTCATGTTTAGGTTTCACTCTGTTTTCTCCTATATGGATACATGTAGTTGGAACTCTAAATCAAACACGGTTTGTGCTAGCTCTTTTAAACATGGAACAATAATGTAGTTTCAAGTTCTATCGCTATGGTTTGTGTCCTATTGAAGTAGCCCCAAGCAGAGACTGACGTGAATCACTTTCATTGAAAGGGGTTGCCAAGCTTCCAAAAAACGACGAGTTTCCTAAAATCTCAGCAAACATTTTTTCACCCAATCTTGATGATACTAACAGCTAATGACCAGTACACCAATCCCACTTGGCTCGCCAAATTTCGTTCTTCTAGGTTAAACTGTTACTTTGCAGTACTGGTTTTCATGATTAGGTTTCACTCTGTTTTCTCCTATATGGATACATGTAGTTGGAACTCTAAATCAAACACGGTTTGTGCTAGCTCTTTTAAACATGGCACAATAATGTAGTTTCAAGTTCTATCGCAATGGTTTGTGTCCTATTGAAGTAGCCCCAAGCAGAGACTGACGTGAATCACTTTCATTGAAAGGGGTTGCCAAGCTTCCAAAAAACGACGAGTTTCCTAAAATCTCAGCAAACATTTTTTCACCCAATCTTGATGATACTAACAGCTAATGACCAGTACACCAATCCCACTTGGCTCACCAAATTTCGTTCTTCTAGGTTAAACCGTTCCTTTGCAGTAATCTTTTTCATGTTTAGGTTTTACTCTGTTTTCTCCTATATGGATACATGTATTTGGAACTCTAAATCAAACACGGTTTGTGCTAGCTCTTTGAAACTTGGCACAATAATGTAGTTCCAAGATCTATCGCTATGGTTTGTGTCCTATTGAAGTAGCCCCAAGCAGAGACTGACGAGAATCACTTTCATTGAAAGGGGTTGCCAAGCTTCCAAAAAACTACGAGTTTCCAGAAATCTCAGCAAATATTTTTTCACCCAATCCTGATGATACTTGCAGGTAATGATCAGTACACCAATCCCACTTGGCTCACCAAATTTCGTTCTTCTAGGTTGAACCATTCCTTTGCAGTAACCGTTTTCAGGTTTCGGTTTCACTCTGTTTTCTCCTATATGGATACATGTAGTTGGAATTCTAAATCAAACACGGTTTGTGCTAGCTCTTTGAAACTTGGCACAATAATGTAGCTCAAAGTTCTATTGCTCTGGTTTGTGTCCTATTGAAGTAGCCCCAAGCAGAGACTGACGAGAATCACTTTCATTGAAAGGGGTTTTCAACTTCCAAAAAACTACGAGTTTCCGGAAATCTCAGCAAACATTTTGTCACCCAAACTTTTGATACTAGCAGGTAATGATCAGTACACAAATCCCACTTGGCTCACGAAATTTCGTTCTTCTAGGTTCAACCGTTCCTTTGCAGTAACCGTTTTCATGTTTAGGTTTCACTCTGTTTTCTCCTATATGGATACATGTAGTTGGAACTCTAAATCAAACACGGTTTGTGCTAGCTCTTTGAAACTTGGCACAATAATGTAGTTCCAATTCTATCGCTATGGTTTGTGTCCTATTGAAGTAGCCACAAGCAGAGACTGACGAGAATCACTTTCATTGAATTGGGTTGCCAAGCTTCCTAAAAACGAGGAGTTTCCTGAAATCTCAGCAAACATTTTTTCACCCAATCTTGATGATAATTGTAGGTAATGATCAGTACACCAATCCCACTTGGCTCACTAAATTGCGTTCTTCTAGGTTAAACCGTTCCTTTGCAGTAACCGTTTTCATGTTTAGGTTTCACTCTGTTTTCTCCTATATGGATACATGTAGTTGGAACTCTAAATCAAACACGGTTTGTGCTAGCTCTTTGAAACTTGGCACAATAATGTAGTTCCAAGTTCTATCGCTATGGTTTGTGTCCTATTGAAGTAGCCCCAAGAAGAGACTGACGAGAATCACTTTCATTGAATTGGGTTGCCAAGCTACCTAAAAACTACGAGTTTCCTGAAATCTCAGCAAACATTTTTTCACCCAATCTTGATGATAATTGTAGGTAATGATCAGTACACCAATCCCACTTGGCTCACTAAATTGCGTTCTTCTAGGTTAAACCGTTCCTTTGCAGTAACCGTTTTCATGTTTAGGTTTCACTCTGTTTTCTCCTATATGGATACATGTAGTTGGAACTCCAAATCAAACACGGTTTGTGCTAGCTCTTTGAAACTTGGCACAATAATTCAGTTCCAAGTTCTATCGCTATGGTTTGTGTCCTATTGAAGTAGCCCCAAGCAGAGACTGACGAGAATCACTTTAATTGTAAGGGGTTGCCAAGCTTCCAAAAAACGACGAGTTTCCTAAAATCTCAGCAAACATTTTTTCACCCAATCTTGATGATACTAACAGCTAATGACCAGTACACCAATCCCACTTGGCTCACCAAATTTCGTTCTTCTAGGTTAAACCGTTCCTTTGCAGTAATCTTTTTCATGTTTAGGTTTTACTCTGTTTTCTCCTATATGGATACATGTATTTGGAACTCTAAATCAAACACGGTTTGTGCTAGCTCTTTGAAACTTGGCACAATAATGTAGTTCCAAGATCTATCGCTATGGTTTGTGTCCTATTGAAGTAGCCCCAAGCAGAGACTGACGAGAATCACTTTCATTGAAAGGGGTTGCCAAGCTTCCAAAAAACTACGAGTTTCCAGAAATCTCAGCAAATATTTTTTCACCCAATCCTGATGATACTTGCAGGTAATGATCAGTACACCAATCCCACTTGGCTCACCAAATTTCGTTCTTCTAGGTTCAACCGTTCCTTTGCAGTAACCGTTTTCAAGTTTCGGTTTCACTCTGTTTTCTCCTATATGGATACATGTAGTTGGAATTCTAAATCAAACACGGTTTGTGCTAGCTCTTTGAAACTTGGCACAATAATGTAGCTCAAAGTTCTATTGCTCTGGTTTGTGTCCTATTGAAGGAGCCCCAAGCAGAGACTGACGAGAATCACTTTCATTGAAAGGGGTTTTCAACTTCCAAAAAACTACGAGTTTCCGGAAATCTCAGCAAACATTTTGTCACCCAAACTTTTGATACTAGCAGGTAATGATCAGTACACAAATCCCACTTGGCTCACGAAATTTCGTTCTTCTAGGTTCAACTGTTCCTTTGCAGTAACCGTTTTCATGTTTAGGTTTCACTCTGTTTTCTCCTATATGGATACATGTAGTTGGAACTCTAAATCAAACACGGTTTGTGCTAGCTCTTTGAAACTTGGCACAATAATGTAGTTCCAAGTTCTATCGCTATGGTTTGTGTCCTATTGAAGTAGCCACAAGCAGAGACTGACGAGAATCACTTTCATTGAATTGGGTTGCCAAGCTTCCAAAAAACGACGAGTTTCCTGAAATCTCAGCAAACTTTTTGTCACCCAAACTTTTGATACTAGCAGGTAATGATCAGTACACAAATCCCACTTGGCTCACGAAATTTCGTTCTTCTAGGTTAAACCGTTCCTTTGCAGTAACCGTTTTCATGTTTAGGTTTCACTCTGTTTTCTCCTATATGGATACATGTAGTTGGAACTCTAAATCAAACACGGTTTGTGCTAGCTCTTTGAAACTTGGCACAATAATGTAGTTCCAAGTTCTATCGCTATGGTTTGTGTCCTATTGAAGTAGCCCCAAGCAGAGACTGACGAGAATCACTTTCATTGAAAGGGGTTGCCAAGCTTCCTAAAAACGACGAGTTTCCTGAAATCTCAGCAAACATTTTTTCACCCAATCTTGATGATAATTGTAGGTAATGATCAGTACACCAATCCCACTTGGCTCACTAAATTGCGTTCTTCTAGGTTAAACCGTTCCTTTGCAGTAACCGTTTTCATGTTTAGGTTTCACTCTGTTTTCTCCTATATGGATACATGTAGTTGGAACTCTAAATCAAACACGGTTTGTGCTAGCTCTTTGAAACTTGGCACAATAATGTAGTTCCAAGTTCTATCGCTATGGTTTGTGTCCTATTGAAGTAGCCCCAAGCAGAGACTGACGAGAATCACTTTCATTGAATTGGGTTGCCAAGCTACCTAAAAACTACGAGTTTCCTGAAATCTCAGCAAACATTTTTTCACCCAATCTTGATGATAATTGTAGGTAATGATCAGTACACCAATGCCACTTGGCTCACTAAATTGCGTTCTTCTAAGTTAAACCGTTCCTTTGCAGGAACCGTTTTCATGTTTAGGTTTCACTCTGTTTTCTCCTATATGGATACATGTAGTTGGAACTCCAAATCAAACACGGTTTGTGCTAGCTCTTTGAAACTTGGCACAATAATGCAGTTCCAAGTTCTATCGCTATGGTTTGTGTCCTATTGAAGTAGCCCCAAGCAGAGACTGACGAGAATCACTTTAATTGTAAGGGGTTGCCAAGCTTCCAAAAAACGACGAGTTTCCTAAAATCTCAGCAAACATTTTTTCACCCAATCTTGATGATACTAACAGCTAATGACCAGTACACCAATCCCACTTGGCTCACCAAATTTCGTTCTTCTAGGTTAAACCGTTCCTTTGCAGTAATCTTTTTCATGTTTAGGTTTTACTCTGTTTTCTCCTATATGGATACATGTATTTGGAACTCTAAATCAAACACGGTTTGTGCTAGCTCTTTGAAACTTGGCACAATAATGTAGTTCCAAGATCTATCGCTATGGTTTGTGTCCTATTGAAGTAGCCCCAAGCAGAGACTGACGAGAATCACTTTCATTGAAAGGGGTTGCCAAGCTTCCAAAAAACTACGAGTTTCCAGAAATCTCAGCAAATATTTTTTCACCCAATCCTGATGATACTTGCAGGTAATGATCAGTACACCAATCCCACTTGGCTCACCAAATTTCGTTCTTCTAGGTTCAACCGTTCCTTTGCAGTAACCGTTTTCAAGTTTCGGTTTCACTCTGTTTTCTCCTATATGGATACATGTAGTTGGAATTCTAAATCAAACACGGTTTGTGCTAGCTCTTTGAAACTTGGCACAATAATGTAGCTCAAAGTTCTATTGCTCTGGTTTGTGTCCTATTGAAGGAGCCCCAAGCAGAGACTGACGAGAATCACTTTCATTGAAAGGGGTTTTCAACTTCCAAAAAACTACGAGTTTCCGGAAATCTCAGCAAACATTTTGTCACCCAAACTTTTGATACTAGCAGGTAATGATCAGTACACAAATCCCACTTGGCTCACGAAATTTCGTTCTTCTAGGTTCAACTGTTCCTTTGCAGTAACCGTTTTCATGTTTAGGTTTCACTCTGTTTTCTCCTATATGGATACATGTAGTTGGAACTCTAAATCAAACACGGTTTGTGCTAGCTCTTTGAAACTTGGCACAATAATGTAGTTCCAAGTTCTATCGCTATGGTTTGTTCCTATTGAAGTAGCCACAAGCAGAGACTGACGAGAATCACTTTCATTGAATTGGGTTGCCAAGCTTCCAAAAAACGACGAGTTTCCTGAAATCTCAGCAAACTTTTTGTCACCCAAACTTTTGATACTAGCAGGTAATGATCAGTACACAAATCCCACTTGGCTCACGAAATTTCGTTCTTCTAGGTTAAACCGTTCCTTTGCAGTAACCGTTTTCATGTTTAGGTTTCACTCTGTTTTCTCCTATATGGATACATGTAGTTGGAACTCTAAATCAAACACGGTTTGTGCTAGCTCTTTGAAACTTGGCACAATAATGTAGTTCCAAGTTCTATCGCTATGGTTTGTGTCCTATTGAAGTAGCCCCAAGCAGAGACTGACGAGAATCACTTTCATTGAATTGGGTTGCCAAGCTTCCTAAAAACGACGAGTTTCCTGAAATCTCAGCAAACATTTTTTCACCCAATCTTGATGATAATTGTAGGTAATGATCAGTACACCAATCCCACTTGGCTCACTAAATTGCGTTCTTCTAGGTTAAACCGTTCCTTTGCAGGAACCGTTTTCATGTTTAGGTTTCACTCTGTTTTCTCCTATATGGATACATGTAGTTGGAACTCCAAATCAAACACGGTTTGTGCTAGCTCTTTGAAACTTGGCACAATAATGCAGTTCCAAGTTCTATCGCTATGGTTTGTGTCCTATTGAAGTAGCCCCAAGCAGAGACTGACGAGAATCACTTTAATTGTAAGGGGTTGCCAAGCTTCCAAAAAACGACGAGTTTCCTAAAATCTCAGCAAACATTTTTTCACCCAATCTTGATGATACTAACAGCTAATGACCAGTACACCAATCCCACTTGGCTCACCAAATTTCGTTCTTCTAGGTTAAACCGTTCCTTTGCAGTAATCTTTTTCATGTTTAGGTTTTACTCTGTTTTCTCCTATATGGATACATGTATTTGGAACTCTAAATCAAACACGGTTTGTGCTAGCTCTTTGAAACTTGGCACAATAATGTAGTTCCAAGATCTATCGCTATGGTTTGTGTCCTATTGAAGTAGCCCCAAGCAGAGACTGACGAGAATCACTTTCATTGAAAGGGGTTGCCAAGCTTCCAAAAAACTACGAGTTTCCAGAAATCTCAGCAAATATTTTTTCACCCAATCCTGATGATACTTGCAGGTAATGATCAGTACACCAATCCCACTTGGCTCACCAAATTTCGTTCTTCTAGGTTCAACCGTTCCTTTGCAGTAACCGTTTTCAAGTTTCGGTTTCACTCTGTTTTCTCCTATATGGATACATGTAGTTGGAATTCTAAATCAAACACGGTTTGTGCTAGCTCTTTGAAACTTGGCACAATAATGTAGCTCAAAGTTCTATTGCTCTGGTTTGTGTCCTATTGAAGGAGCCCCAAGCAGAGACTGACGAGAATCACTTTCATTGAAAGGGGTTTTCAACTTCCAAAAAACTACGAGTTTCCGGAAATCTCAGCAAACATTTTGTCACCCAAACTTTTGATACTAGCAGGTAATGATCAGTACACAAATCCCACTTGGCTCACGAAATTTCGTTCTTCTAGGTTCAACTGTTCCTTTGCAGTAACCGTTTTCATGTTTAGGTTTCACTCTGTTTTCTCCTATATGGATACATGTAGTTGGAACTCTAAATCAAACACGGTTTGTGCTAGCTCTTTGAAACTTGGCACAATAATGTAGTTCCAAGTTCTATCGCTATGGTTTGTGTCCTATTGAAGTAGCCACAAGCAGAGACTGACGAGAATCACTTTCATTGAATTGGGTTGCCAAGCTTCCAAAAAACGACGAGTTTCCTGAAATCTCAGCAAACTTTTTGTCACCCAAACTTTTGATACTAGCAGGTAATGATCAGTACACAAATCCCACTTGGCTCACGAAATTTCGTTCTTCTAGGTTAAACCGTTCCTTTGCAGTAACCGTTTTCATGTTTAGGTTTCACTCTGTTTTCTCCTATATGGATACATGTAGTTGGAACTCTAAATCAAACACGGTTTGTGCTAGCTCTTTGAAACTTGGCACAATAATGTAGTTCCAAGTTCTATCGCTATGGTTTGTGTCCTATTGAAGTAGCCCCAAGCAGAGACTGACGAGAATCACTTTCATTGAATTGGGTTGCCAAGCTTCCTAAAAACGACGAGTTTCCTGAAATCTCAGCAAACATTTTTTCACCCAATCTTGATGATAATTGTAGGTAATGATCAGTACACCAATCCCACTTGGCTCACTAAATTGCGTTCTTCTAGGTTAAACCGTTCCTTTGCAGTAACCGTTTTCATGTTTAGGTTTCACTCTGTTTTCTCCTATATGGATACATGTAGTTGGAACTCCAAATCAAACACGGTTTGTGCTAGCTCTTTGAAACTTGGCACAATAATGCAGTTCCAAGTTCTATCGCTATGGTTTGTGTCCTATTGAAGTAGCCCCAAGCAGAGACTGACGAGAATCACTTTAATTGTAAGGGGTTGCCAAGCTTCCAAAAAACGACGAGTTTCCTAAAATCTCAGCAAACATTTTTTCACCCAATCTTGATGATACTAACAGCTAATGACCAGTACACCAATCCCACTTGGCTCACCAAATTTCGTTCTTCTAGGTTAAACCGTTCCTTTGCAGTAATCTTTTTCATGTTTAGGTTTTACTCTGTTTTCTCCTATATGGATACATGTATTTGGAACTCTAAATCAAACACGGTTTGTGCTAGCTCTTTGAAACTTGGCACAATAATGTAGTTCCAAGATCTATCGCTATGGTTTGTGTCCTATTGAAGTAGCCCCAAGCAGAGACTGACGAGAATCACTTTCATTGAAAGGGGTTGCCAAGCTTCCAAAAAACTACGAGTTTCCAGAAATCTCAGCAAATATTTTTTCACCCAATCCTGATGATACTTGCAGGTAATGATCAGTACACCAATCCCACTTGGCTCACCAAATTTCGTTCTTCTAGGTTCAACCGTTCCTTTGCAGTAACCGTTTTCAAGTTTCGGTTTCACTCTGTTTTCTCCTATATGGATACATGTAGTTGGAATTCTAAATCAAACACGGTTTGTGCTAGCTCTTTGAAACTTGGCACAATAATGTAGCTCAAAGTTCTATTGCTCTGGTTTGTGTCCTATTGAAGAAGCCCCAAGCAGAGACTGACGAGAATCACTTTCATTGAAAGGGGTTTTCAACTTCCAAAAAACTACGAGATTCCGGAAATCTCAGCAAACATTTTGTCACCCAAACTTTTGATACTAGCAGGTAATGATCAGTACACAAATCCCACTTGGCTCACGAAATTTCGTTCTTCTAGGTTAAACCGTTCCTTTGCAGTAACCGTTTTCATGTTTAGGTTTCACTCTGTTTTCTCCTATATGGATACATGTAGTTGGAACTCTAAATCAAACACGGTTTGTGCTAGCTCTTTGAAACTTGGCACAATAATGTAGTTCCAAGTTCTATCGCTATGGTTTGTGTCCTATTGAAGTAGCCCCAAGCAGAGACTGACGAGAATCACTTTCATTGAATTGGGTTGCCAAGCTACCTAAAAACTACGAGTTTCCTGAAATCTCAGCAAACATTTTTTCACCCAATCTTGATGATAATTGTAGGTAATGATCAGTACACCAATCCCACTTGGCTCACTAAATTGCGTTCTTCTAAGTTAAACCGTTCCTTTGCAGGAACCGTTTTCATGTTTAGGTTTCACTCTGTTTTCTCCTATATGGATACATGTAGTTGGAACTCCAAATCAAACACGGTTTGTGCTAGCTCTTTGAAACTTGGCACAATAATGCAGTTCCAAGTTCTATCGCTATGGTTTGTGTCCTATTGAAGTAGCCCCAAGCAGAGACTGACGAGAATCACTTTAATTGTAAGGGGTTGCCAAGCTTCCAAAAAACGACGAGTTTCCTAAAATCTCAGCAAACATTTTTTCACCCAATCTTGATGATACTAACAGCTAATGACCAGTACACCAATCCCACTTGGCTCACCAAATTTCGTTCTTCTAGGTTAAACCGTTCCTTTGCAGTAATCTTTTTCATGTTTAGGTTTTACTCTGTTTTCTCCTATATGGATACATGTATTTGGAACTCTAAATCAAACACGGTTTGTGCTAGCTCTTTGAAACTTGGCACAATAATGTAGTTCCAAGATCTATCGCTATGGTTTGTGTCCTATTGAAGTAGCCCCAAGCAGAGACTGACGAGAATCACTTTCATTGAAAGGGGTTGCCAAGCTTCCAAAAAACTACGAGTTTCCTGAAATCTCAGCAAATATTTTTTCACCCAATCCTGATGATACTTGCAGGTAATGATCAGTACACCAATCCCACTTGGCTCACCAAATTTCGTTCTTCTAGGTTCAACCGTTCCTTTGCAGTAACCGTTTTCAAGTTTCGGTTTCACTCTGTTTTCTCCTATATGGATACATGTAGTTGGAATTCTAAATCAAACACGGTTTGTGCTAGCTCTTTGAAACTTGGCAAAATAATGTAGCTCAAAGTTCTATTGCTCTGGTTTGTGTCCTATTGAAGTAGCCCCAAGCAGAGACTGACGAGAATCACTTTCATTGAAAGGGGTTTTCAACTTCCAAAAAACTACGAGTTTCCGGAAATCTCAGCAAATATTTTGTCACCCAAACTTTTGATACTAGCAGGTAATGATCAGTACACAAATCCCACTTGGCTCACGAAATTTCGTTCTTCTAGGTTCAACTGTTCCTTTGCAGTAACCGTTTTCATGTTTAGGTTTCACTCTGTTTTCTCGTATATGGATACATGTAGTTGGAACTCTAAATCAAACACGGTTTGTGCTAGCTCTTTGAAACTTGGCACAATAAATGTAGTTCCAAGTTCTATCGCTATGGTTTGTGTCCTATTGAAGTAGCCACAAGCAGAGACTGACGAGAATCACTTTCATTGAATTGGGTTGCCAAGCTTCCAAAAAAACGACGAGTTTCCTGAAATCTCAGCAAACTTTTTGTCACCCAAACTTTGATACTAGCAGGTAATGATCAGTACACAAATCCCACTTGGCTCACGAAATTTCGTTCTTCTAGGTTAAACCGTTCCTTTGCAGTAACCGTTTTCATGTTTAGGTTTCACTCTGTTTTCTCCTATATGGATACATGTAGTTGGAACTCTAAATCAAACACGGTTTGTGCTAGCTCTTTGAAAACTTGGCACAATAATGTAGTTCCAAGTTCTATCGCTATGGTTTGTGTCCTATTGAAGTAGCCCCAAGCAGAGACTGACGAGAATCACTTTCATTTAATTGGGTTGCCAAGCTTCCTAAAAACGACGAGTTTCCTGAAATCTCAGCAAACATTTTTTTCACCCAATCTTGATGATAATTGTAGGTAATGATCAGTACACCAATCCCACTTGGCTCACTAAATTGCGTTCTTCTAGGTTAAACCGTTCCTTTGCAGTAACCGTTTTCATGTTTAGGTTTCACTCTGTTTTCTCCTATATGGATACATGTAGTTGGAACTCTAAATCAAACACGGTTTGTGCTAGCTCTTTGAAACTTGGCACAATAATGTAGTTCCAAGTTCTATCGCTATGGTTTGTGTCCTATTGAAGTAGCCACAAGCAGAGACTGAGGAGAATCACTTTCATGAATTGGGTTGCCAAGCTACCTAAAAACTACGAGTTTCCTGAAATCTCAGCAAACATTTTTTCACCCAATCTTGATGATAATTGTAGGTAATGATCAGTACACCAATCCCACTTGGCTCACTAAATTGCGTTCTTCTAGGTTGAACCGTTCCTTTGCAGGAACCGTTTTCATGTTTAGGTTTCACTCTGTTTTCTCCTATATGGATACATGTAGTTGGAACACCAAATCAAACACGGTTTGTGCTAGCTCTTTGAAACTTGGCACAATAATGCAGTTCCAAGTTCTATCGCTATGGTTTGTGTCCTATTGAAGTAGCCCCAAGCAGAGACTGACGAGAATCACTTTAATTGTAAGGGGTTGCCAAGCTTCCAAAAAACGACGAGTTTCCTAAAATCTCAGCAAACATTTTTTCACCCAATCTTGATGATACTAACAGCTAATGACCAGTACACCAATCCCACTTGGCTCACCAAATTTCGTTCTTCTAGGTTAACCGTTCCTTTGCAGTAATCTTTTTCATGTTTAGGTTTTACTCTGTTTTCTCCTATATGGATACATGTATTTGGAACTCTAAATCAAACACGGTTTGTGCTAGCTCTTTGAAACTTGGCACAATAATGTAGTTCCAAGATCTATCGCTATGGTTTGTGTCCTATTGAAGTAGCCCCAAGCAGAGACTGACGAGAATCACTTTCATTGAAAGGGGTTGCCAAGCTTCCAAAAAACTACGAGTTTCCAGAAATCTCAGCAAATATTTTTTCACCCAATCCTGATGATACTTGCAGGTAATGATCAGTACACCAATCCCACTTGGCTCACCAAATTTCGTTCTTCTAGGTTCAACCGTTCCTTTGCAGTAACCGTTTTCAGGTTTCGGTTTCACTCTGTTTTCTCCTATATGGATACATGTAGTTGGAATTCTAAATCAAACACGGTTTGTGCTAGCTCTTTGAAACTTTGCACAATAATGTAGCTCAAAGTTCTATTGCTCTGGTTTGTGTCCTATTGAAGTAGCCCCAAGCAGAGACTGACGAGAATCACTTTCATTGAAAGGGGTTTTCAACTTCCAAAAAACTACGAGTTTCCGGAAATCTCAGCAAACATTTTGTCACCCAAACTTTTGATACTAGCAGGTAATGATCAGTACACAAATCCCACTTGGCTCACGAAATTTCGTTCTTCTAGGTTCAACCGTTCCTTTGCAGTAACCGTTTTCATGTTTAGGTTTCACTCTGTTTTCTCCTATATGGATACATGTAGTTGGAACTCTAAATCAAACACGGTTTGTGCTAGCTCTTTGAAACTTGGCACAATAATGTAGTTCCAAGTTCTATCGCTATGGTTTGTGTCCTATTGAAGTAGCCACAAGCAGAGACTGACGAGAATCACTTTCATTGAATTGGGTTGCCAAGCTTCCAAAAAACGACGAGTTTCCTGAAATCTCAGCAAACATTTTGTCACCCAAACTTTTGATACTAGCAGGTAATGATCAGTACACAAATCCCACTTGGCTCACGAAATTTCGTTCTTCTAGGTTAAACCGTTCCTTTGCAGTAACCGTTTTCATGTTTAGGTTTCACTCTGTTTTCTCCTATATGGATACATGTAGTTGCAACTCTAAATCAAACACGGTTTGTGCTAGCTCTTTGAAACTTGGCACAATAATGTAGTTCCAAGTTCTATCGCTATGGTTTGTGTCCTATTGAAGTAGCCACAAGCAGAGACTGACGAGAATCACTTTCATTGAATTGGGTTGCCAAGCTTCCTAAAAACGACGAGTTTCCTGAAATCTCCGCAAACATTTTTTCACCCAATCTTGATGATAATTGTAGGTAATGATCAGTACACCAATCCCACTTGGCTAACTAAATTGCGTTCTTCTAGGTTAAACCGTTCCTTTGCAGTAACCGTTTTCATGTTTAGGTTTCACTCTGTTTTCTCCTATATGGATACATGTAGTTGGAACTCTAAATCAAACACGGTTTGTGCTAGCTCTTTGAAACTTGGCACAATAATGTAGTTCCAAGTTCTATCGCTATGGTTTGTGTCCTATTGAAGTAGCCACAAGCAGAGACTGAGGAGAATCACTTTCATTGAATTGGGTTGCCAAGCTACCTAAAAACTACGAGTTTCCTGAAATCTCAGCAAACATTTTTTCACCCAATCTTGATGATAATTGTAGGTAATGATCAGTACACCAATCCCACTTGGCTCACTAAATTGCGTTCTTCTAGGTTAAACCGTTCCTTTGCAGGAACCGTTTTCATGTTTAGGTTTCACTCTGTTTTCTCCTATATGGATACATGTAGTTGGAACTCCAAATCAAACACGGTTTGTGCTAGCTCTTTGAAACTTGGCACAATAATGCAGTTCCAAGTTCTATCGCTATGGTTTGTGTCCTATTGAAGTAGCCCCAAGCAGAGACTGACGAGAATCACTTTAATTGTAAGGGGTTGCCAAGCTTCCAAAAAACGACGAGTTTCCTAAAATCTCAGCAAACATTTTTTCACCCAATCTTGATGATACTAACAGCTAATGACCAGTACACCAATCCCACTTGGCTCACCAAATTTCGTTCTTCTAGGTTAAACCGTTCCTTTGCAGTAATCTTTTTCATGTTTAGGTTTTACTCTGTTTTCTCCTATATGGATACATGTATTTGGAACTCTAAATCAAACACGGTTTGTGCTAGCTCTTTGAAACTTGGCACAATAATGTAGTTCCAAGATCTATTGCTATGGTTTGTGTCATATTGAAGTAGCCCCAAGCAGAGACTGACGAGAATCACTTTCATTGAAAGGGGTTGCCAAGCTTCCAAAAAACTACGAGTTTCCAGAAATCTCAGCAAATATTTTTTCACCCAATCCTGATGATACTTGCAGGTAATAATCAGTACACCAATCCCACTTGGCTCACGAAATTTCGTTCTTCTAGGTTAAACCGTTATTTTGCAGTAACCGTTTTCAGGTTTCGGTTTCACTCTGTTTTCTCCTATATGGATACATGTAGTTGGAACTCCAAATCAAACACGGTTTGTGCTAGCTCTTTGAAACTTGGCACAATAATGTAGCTCAAAGTTCTATTGCTCTGGTTTGTGTCCTATTGAAGTAGCCCCAAGCAGAGACTGACGAGAATCACTTTCATTGAAAGGGGTTTTCAACTTCCAAAAAACGACGAGTTTCCGGAAATCTCAGCAAACATTTTGTCACCCAAACTTTTGATACTAGCAGGTAATGATCAGTACACAAATACCACTTGGCTCACGAAATTTCGTTCTTCTAGGTTCAACCGTTCCTTTGCAGTAACCGTTTTCATGTTTAGGTTTCACTCTGTTTTCTCCTATATGGATACATGTAGTTGGAACTCTAAATCAAACACGGTTTGTGCTAGCTCTTTGAAACTTGGCACAATAATGTAGTTCCAAGTTCTATCGCTATGGTTTGTGTCCTATTGAAGTAGCCACAAGCAGAGACTGACGAGAATCACTTTCATTGAATTGGGTTGCCAAGCTTCCTAAAAACGACGAGTTTCCTGAAATCTCAGCAAACATTTTTTCACCCAATCTTGATGATAATTGTAGGTAATGATCAGTACACCAATCCCACTTGGCTCACTAAATTGCGTTCTTCTAGGTTAAACCGTTCCTTTGCAGTAACCGTTTTCATGTTTAGGTTTCACTCTGTTTTCTCCTATATGGATACATGTAGTTGGAACTCTAAATCAAACACGGTTTGTGCTAGCTCTTTGAAACTTGGCACAATAATGTAGTTCCAAGTTCTATCACTATGGTTTGTGTCCTATTGAAGTAGCCCCAAGCAGAGACTGACGAGAATCACTTTCATTGAATTGGGTTGCCAAGCTACCTAAAAACTACGAGTTTCCTGAAATCTCAGCAAACATTTTTTCACCCAATCTTGATGATAATTGTAGGTAATGATCAGTACACCAATCCCACTTGGCTCACTAAATTGCGTTCTTCTAGGTTAAACCGTCCCTTTGCAGGAACCGTTTTCATGTTTAGGTTTCACTCTGTTTTCTCCTATATGGATACATGTAGTTGGAACTCCAAATCAAACACGGTTTGTGCTAGCTGTTTGAAACTTGGCACAATAATGCAGTTCCAAGTTCTATCGCTATGGTTTGTGTCCTATTGAAGTAGCCCCAAGCAGAGACTGACGAGAATCACTTTAATTGTAAGGGGTTGCCAAGCTTCCAAAAAACTACGAGTTTCCTGAAATCTCACCAAAATTTTTTCACCCAATCTTGATGATACTTGCACGTAATGATCAGTACACCAATCCCACTTGGCTCACCAAATTTCGTTCTTCTAGGTTAAACCTTTCCCTTGCAGTATCCGTTTTCATTTTTAGGTTTCACTCTGTTTTCTCCTATATGGATACATGTAGTTGGAACTCTAAATCAAACACGGTTTGTGCTAGCTCTTTGAAACTTGGCACAATAATGAAGTTTCAAGTTCTATGGCTATGGATTGTGTCCTATTGAAGTAGCCCCAAGCAGAGACTGACGAGAATCACTGTCATTGAAAGGGGTTGCCAAGCTTCCAAAAAACTACGAGTTTCCTGAAATCTCAGCAAATATTTTTTCACCCAATCTTGATGATACTTCCAATTAATGATCAGTACACCAATCCCACTTGGCTCGCCAAATTTCGTTCTTCTAGGTTAAACCGTTCCTTTGCAGTAACCGTTTTCATGTTTAGATTTCACTCTGTTTTCTCCTATATGGATACATGTATTTGGAACTCTAAATCAAACACGGTTTGTGCTAGCTCTTTGAAACTTGGCACAATAATGTAGTTCCAAGTTCTATCGCTATGGTTTGTGTCCTATTGAAGTAGCCCCAAGCAGAGACTGACGAGAATCACTTTCATTGAAAGGAGTTGCCAAGCTTCCAAAAAACTACGAGTTTCCAGAAATCTCAGCAAATATTTTTTCACCCAATCCTGATGATACTTGCAGGTAATGATCAGTACACCAATCCCACTTGGCTCACCAAATTTCGTTCTTCTAGGTTAAACCGTTATTTTGCAGTAACCGTTTTCATGTTTCGGTTTCACTCTGTTTTCCCCTATATGGATACATGTAGTTGGAATTCTAAATCAAAGACGGTTTGTGCTAGCTCTTTGAAACTTGGCACAATAATGTAGCTCAAAGTTCTATTGCTCTGGTTTGTGTCCTATTGAAGTAGCCCCAAGCAGAGACTGACGAGAATCACTTTCATTGAAAGGGGTTTTCAACTTCCAAAAAACTACGAGTTTCCGGAAATCTCAGCAAACATTTTGTCACCCAAACTTTTGATACTAGCAGGTAATGATCAGTACACAAATCCCACTTGGCTCACGAAATTTCGTTCTTCTAGGTTAAACCGTTCCTTTGCAGTAACCGTTTTCATGTTTAGGTTTCACTCTGTTTTCTCCTATATGGATACATGTAGTTGGAACTCTAAATCAAACACGGTTTGTGCTAGCTCTTTGAAACTTGGCACAATAATGTAGTTCCAAGTTCTATCGCTATGGTTTGTGTCCTATTGAAGTAGCCCCAAGCAGAGACTGACGAGAATCACTTTCATTGAATTGGGTTGCCAAGCTACCTAAAAACTACGATTTTCCTGAAATCTCAGCAAACATTTTTTCACCCAATCTTGATGATAATTGTAGGTAATGATCAGTACACCAATCCCACTTGGCTCACCAAATTTCGTTCTTCTAGGTTAAACCGTTATTTTGCAGTAACCGTTTTCATGTTTCGGTTTCACTCTGTTTTCCCCTATATGGATACATGGAGTTGGAATTCTAAATCAAAGACGGTTTGTGCTAGCTCTTTGAAACTTGGCACAATAATGTAGCTCAAAGTTCTATTGCTCTGGTTTGTGTCCTATTGAAGTAGCCCAAGCAGAGACTGACGAGAATCACTTTCATTGAAAGGGGTTTTCAACTTCCAAAAAACTACGAGTTTCCGGAAATCTCAGCAAACATTTTATCACCCAAACTTTTGATACTAGCAGGTAATGATCAGTACACAAATCCCACTTGGTTCACGAAATTTCGTTCTTCTAGGTTCAACCGTTCCTTTGCAGTAACCGTTTTCATGTTTAGGTTTCACTCTGTTTTCTCCTTTATGGATACATGTAGTTGGAACTCTAAATCAAACACGGTTTGTGCTAGCTCTTTGAAACTCGGCACAATAATGTAGTTCCAAGTTCTATCGCTATGGTTTGTGTCCTATTGAAGTAGCCACAAGCAGAGACTGTCGAGAATCACTTTCATTGAATTGGGTTGCCAAGCTTCCTAAAAACGACGAGTTTCCTGAAATCTCAGCAAACATTTTTTCACCCAATCTTGATGATAATTGTAGGTAATGATCAGTACACCAATCCCACTTGGCTCACTAAATTGCGTTCTTCTAGGTTAAACCGTTCCTTTGCAGTAACCGTTTTCATGTTTAGGTTTCACTCTGTTTTCTCCTATATGGATACATGTAGTTGGAACTCTAAATCAAACACGGTTTGTGCTAGCTCTTTGAAACTTGGCACAATAATGTAGTTCTAAGTTCTATCGCTATGTTTTGTGTCCTATTGAAGTAGCCCCAAGCAGAGACTGACGAGAATCACTTTCATTGAATTGGGTTGCCAAGCTACCTAAAAACTACGAGTTTCCTGAAATCTCAGCAAACATTTTTTCACCCAATCTTGATGATAATTGTAGGTAATGATCAGTACACCAATCCCACTTGGCTCACTAAATTGCGTTCTTCTAGGTTAAACCGTTCCTTTGCAGTAATCTTTTTCATGTTTAGGTTTTACTCTGTTTTCTCCCATACGGATACATGTGTTTGGAACTCTAAATCAAACACGGTTTGTGCTAGCTCTTTGAAACTTGGCACAATAATGCAGTTCCAAGTTCTATCGCTATGGTTTGTGTCCTATTGAAGTAGCCCCAAGCAGAGACTGACGAGAATCACTTTCATTGAAAGGGGTTGCCAAGCTTCCAAAAAACTACGAGTTTCCAGAAATCTCAGCAAATATTTTTTCACCCAATCCTGATGATACTTGCAGGTGTTGATCAGTACACCAATCCCACTTGGCTCACCAAATTTAGTTCTTCTAGATTAAACCGTTATTTTGCAGTAACCGTTTTCAGGTTTCGGTTTCACTCTGTTTTCTCCTATATGGATACATGTAGTTGGAATTCTAAATCAAACACGGTTTGTGCTAGCTCTTTGAAACTTGGCACAATAATGTAGCTCAAAGTTCTGTTGCTCTGGTTTGTGTCCTATTGAAGTAGCCCCAAGCAGAGACTGACGAGAATCACTTTCATTGAAAGGGGTTTTCAACTTCCAAAAAACTACGAGTTTCCGGAAATCTCAGCAAACATTTTGTCACCCAAACTTTTGATACTAGCAGGTAATGATCAGTACACAAATCCCACTTGGCTCACGAAATTTCGTTCTTCTAGGTTCAACCGTTCCTTTGCAGTAACCGTTTTCATGTTTAGGTTTCACTCTGTTTTCTCCTATATGGATACATGTAGTTGGAACTCTAAATCAAACACGGTTTGTGCTAGCTCTTTGAAACATGGCACAATAATGTAGTTCCAAGTTCTATCGCTATGGTTTGTGTCCTATTGAAGTAGCCACAAGCAGAGACTGACGAGAATCACTTTCATTGAATTGGGTTGCCAAGCTTCCTAAAAACGACGAGTTTCCTGAAATCTCAGCAAACATTTTTTCACCCAATCTTGATGATAATTGTAGGTAATGATCAGTACACCAATCCCACTTGGCTCACTAAATTGCGTTCTTCTAGGTTAAACCGTTCCTTTGCAGTATCCGTTTTCATGTTTAGGTTTCACTCTGTTTTCTCCTATATGGATATATGTAGTTGGAACTCTAAATCAAACACGGTTTGTGCTAGCTCTTTGAAACTTGGCACAATAATGTAGTTCCAAGTTCTATCACTATGGTTTGTGTCCTATTGAAGTAGCCCCAAGCAGAGACTGACGAGAATCACTTTCATTGAATTGGGTTGCCAAGCTTCCTAAAAACGACGAGTTTCCTGAAATCTCAGCAAACATTTTTTCACCCAATCTTGATGATAATTGTAGGTAATGATTAGTACACCAATCCCACTTGGCTCACTAAATTGCGTTCTTCTAGGTTAAACCCTTCCTTTGCAGGAACCGTTTTCATGTTTAGGTTTCACTCTGTTTTCTCCTATATGGATACATGTAGTTGGAACTCCAAATCAAACACGGTTTGTGCTAGCTCTTTGAAACTTGGCACAATAATGCAGTTCCAAGTTCTATCGCTATGGTTTGTGTCCTATTGAAGTAGCCCCAAGCAGAGACTGACGAGAATCACTTTAATTGTAAGGGGTTGCCAAGCTTCCAAAAAACTACGAGTTTCCTGAAATCTCACCAAAATTTTTTCACCCAATCTTGATGATACTTGCACGTAATGATCAGTACACCAATCCCACTTGGCTCACCAAATTTCGTTCTTCTAGGTTAAACCTTTCCGTTGCAGTAACCGTTTTCATTTTTAGGTTTCACTCTGTTTTCTCCTATATGGATACATGTAGTTGGAACTCTAAATCAAACACGGTTTGTGCTAGCTCTTTGAAACTTGGCACAATAATGAAGTTTCAAATTCTATGGCTATGGATTGTGTCCTATTGAAGTAGCCCCAAGCAGAGACTGACGAGAATCACTGTCATTGAAAGGGGTTGCCAAGCTTCCAAAAAACTACGAGTTTCCAGAAATCTCAGCAAATATTTTTTCACCCAATCTTGATGATACTTCCAATTAATGATCAGTACACCAATCCCACTTGGCTCGCCAAATTTCGTTCTTCTAGGTTAAACCGTTCCTTTGCAGTAACCGTTTTCATGTTTAGATTTCACTCTGTTTTCTCCTATATGGATACATGTATTTGGAACTCTAAATCAAACACGGTTTGTGCTAGCTCTTTGAAACTTGGCACAATAATGTAGTTCCAAGTTCTATCGCTATGGTTTGTGTCCTATTGAAGTAGCCCCAAGCAGAGACTGACGAGAATCACTTTCATTGAAAGGGGTTGCCAAGCTTCCAAAAAACTACGAGTTTCCTGAAATCTCAGCAAATATTTTTTCACCCAATCCTGATGATACTTGCAGGTATTGATCAGTACACCAATCCCACTTGGCTCACCAAATTTCGTTCTTCTAGGTTAAACCGTTATTTTGCAGTAACCGTTTTCAGGTTTCGGTTTCACTCTGTTTTCTCCTATATGGATACATGTAGTTGGAACTCTAAATCAAACACGGTTTGTGCTAGCTGTTTTAAACATGGCACAATAATGTAGTTTCAAGTTCTATCGCTATGGTTTGTGTCCTATTGAAGTAGCCCCAAGCAGAGACTGACGTGAATCACTTTCATTGAAAGGGGTTGCCAAGCTTCCAAAAAACGACGAGTTTCCTAAAATCTCAGCAAACATTTTTTCACCCAATCTTGATGATACTAACAGCTAATGACCAGTACACCAATCCCACTTGGCTCACCAAATTTCGTTCTTCTAGGTTAAACCGTTCCTTTGCAGTAATCTTTTTCATGTTTAGGTTTCACTCTGTTTTCTCCTATATGGATACATGTATTTGGAACTCTAAATCAAACACGGTTTGTGCTAGCGCTTTGAAACTTGGCACAATAATGTAGTTCCAAGTTCTATCGCTATGGTTTGTGTCCTATTGAAGTAGCCCCAAGCAGAGACTGACGAGAATCACTTTCATTGAAAGGGGTTGCCAAGCTTCCAAAAAACTACGAGTTTCCAGAAATCTCAGCAAATATTTTTTCACCCAATCCTGATGATACTTGCCGGTAATGATCAGTACACCAATCCCACTTGGCTCACCAAATTTCGTTCTTCTAGGTTAAACCGTTATTTTGCAGTAACCGTTTTCAGGTTTCGGTTTCACTCTGTTTTCTCCTATATGGATACATGTAGTTGGAATTCTAAATCAAACACGGTTTGTGCTAGCTCTTTGAAACTTGGCACAATAATGTAGCTCAAAGTTCTATTGCTCTGGTTTGTGTCCTATTGAAGTACCCCAAGCAGAGACTGACGAGAATCACTTTCATTGAAAGGGGTTTTCAACTTCCAAAAAACTACGAGTTTCCGGAAATCTCAGCAAACATTTTGTCACCCAAACTTTTGATATTAGCAGGTAATGATCAGTACACCAATCCCACTTGGCTCACTAAATTGCGTTCTTCTAGGTTAAACCGTTCCTTTGCAGGAACCGTTTTCATGTTTAGGTTTCACTCTGTTTTCTCCTATATGGATACATGTAGTTGGAACTCTAAATCATACACGGTTTGTGCTAGCTCTTTGAAACTTGGCACAATAATGTAGTTCCAAGTTGTATCGCTATGGTTTGTGTCCTATTGAAGTAGCCACAAGCAGAGACTGACGAGAATCACTTTCATTGAATTGGGTTGCCAAGCTTCCTAAAAACGACGAGTTTCATGAAATCTCAGCAAACATTTTTTCACCCAATCTTGATGATAATTGTAGGTAATGATCAGTACACCAATCCCACTTGGCTCGCCAAATTTCGTTCTTCTAGGTTAAACCGTTCCTTTGCAGTAACCGTTTTCATATTTAGATTTCACTGTGTTTTCTCCTATATGGATACATGTATTTGGAACTCTAAATCAAACACGGTTTGTGCTAGCTCTTTGAAACTTGGCACAATAATGTAGTTCCAAGTTCTATCGCTATGGTTTGTGTCCTATTGAAGTAGCCCCAAGCAGAGACTGACGAGAATCACTTTCATTGAAAGGAGTTGCCAAGCTTCCAAAAAACTACGAGTTTCCAGAAATCTAAGCAAATATTTTTTCACCCAATCCTGATGATACTTGCAGGTAATGATCAGTACACCAATCCCACTTGGCTCACCAAATTTCGTTCTTCTAGGTTAAACCGTTATTTTGCAGTAACCGTTTTCATGTTTCGGTTTCACTCTGTTTTCTCCTATATGGATACATGTAGTTGGAATTCTAAATCAAACACGGTTTGTGCTAGCTCTTTGAAACTTGGCACAATAATGTAGCTCAAAGTTCTATTGCTCTGGTTTGTGTCCTATTGAAGTAGCCCCAAGCAGAGACTGACGAGAATCACTTTCATTGAAAGGGGTTTTCAACTTCCAAAAAACGACGAGTTTCCGGAAATCTCAGCAAACATTTTGTCACCCAAACTTTTGATACTAGCAGGTAATGATCAGTACACAAATCCCACTTGGCTCACGAAATTTCGTTCTTCTAGGTTCAACCGTTCCTTTGCAGTAACCGTTTTCATGTTTAGGTTTCACTCTGTTTTCTCCTATATGGATACATGTAGTTGGAACTCTAAATCAAACACGGTTTGTGCTAGCTCTTTGAAACTTGGCACAATAATGTAGTTCCAAGTTCTATCGCTATGGTTTGTGTCCTATTGAAGTAGCCACAAGCAGAGACTGACGAGAATCACTTTAATTGTAAGGGGTTGCCAAGCTTCCAAAAAACTACGAGTTTCCTGAAATTTCACCAAAATTTTTTCACCCAATCTTGATGATACTTGCACGTAATGATCAGTACACCAATCCCACTTGGCTCACCAAATTTCGTTCTTCTAGGTTAAACCTTTCCGTTGCAGTAACCGTTTTCAATTTTAGGTTTCACTCTGTTTTCTCCTATATGGATACATGTAGTTGGAACTCTAAATCAAACACGGTTTGTGCTAGCTCTTTGAAACTTGGCACAATAATGAAGTTTCAAGTTCTATGGCTATGGTTTGTGTCCTATTGAAGTAGCCCCAAGCAGAGACTGACGAGAATCACTGTCATTGAAAGGGGTTGCCAAGCTTCCAAAAAACTACGAGTTTCCTGAAATCTCAGCAAATATTTTTTCACCCAATTTTGATGATACTTCCAATTAATGATCAGTACACCAATCCCACTTGGCTCGCCAAATTTCGTTCTTCTAGGTTAAACCGTTCCTTTGCAGTAACCGTTTTCATGTTTAGATTTCACTCTGTTTTCTCCTATATGGATACATGTATTTGGAACTCTAAATCAAACACGGTTTGTGCTAGCTCTTTGAAACTTGGCACAATAATGTAGTTCCAAGTTCTATCGCTATGGTTTGTGTCCTATTGAAGTAGCCCCAAGCAGAGACTGACGAGAATCACTTTCATTGAAAGGGGTTGCCAAGCTTCCAAAAAACTACGAGTTTCCTGAAATCTCAGCAAACATTTTTTCACCCAATCTTGATGATAATTCCATTTAATGATCAGAACACCAATCCCACTTGGCTCACCAAATTTCGTTCTTCTAGGTTAAACTGTTCCTTTGCAGTAATCGTTTTAATGTTTAGGTTTCACTCTGTTTTCTCCTATATGGATACATGTATTTGGAACTCTAAATCAAACACGGTTTGTGCTAGCTCTTTGAAACTTGGCACAATAATGTAGTTCCAAGTTCTATCGCTATCGTTTGTGTCCTATTGAAGTAGCCCCAAGCAGAGACTGACGAGAATCACTTTCATTGAAAGGGGTTGCCAAGCTTCCAAAAAACTACGAATTTCCTGAAATCTCAGCAAACATTTTTTCACCCAATCCTGATGATACTTGCAGGTAATGATCAGTACACCAATCCCAGTTGGCTCACCTAATTTCGTTCTTCTAGGTTCAACCGTTACTTTGCAGTAACTGTTTTCATGTTTCGGTTTCACTCTGTTTTCTCCTCTATGGATACATGTAGTTGGAACTCTAAATCAAACACGGTTTGTGCTAGCTCTTTGAAACTTGGCACAATAATGTAGTTCCAAGTTCTATCGCTATGGTTTGTGTCCTATTGAAGTAGCCCCAAGCAGAGACTGACGAGAATCACTTTCATTGAAAGGAGTTGCCAAGCTTCCAAAAAACTATGAGTTTCCTAAAATCTCAGCAAACATTTTTCACCCAATCTTGATGATACTTGCAGGTAATGATCAGTACACCAATCCCACTTGGCTCACCAAATTGCTTTCTTCTAGGTTAAACCGTTCATTTGCAGGAACCGTTTTCATGTTTAGGTTTCACTCTGTTTTCTCCTATATGGATACATGTAGTTGGAACTCTAAATCAAACACGGTTTGTGCTAGCTCTTTTAAACATGGAACAATAATGTAGTTTCAAGTTCTATCGCTATGGTTTGTGTCCTATTGAAGTAGCCCCAAGCAGAGACTGACGTGAATCACTTTCATTGAAAGGGGTTGCCAAGCTTCCAAAAAACGACGAGTTTCCTAAAATCTCAGCAAACATTTTTTCACCCAATCTTGATGATACTAACAGCTAATGACCAGTACACCAATCCCACTTGGCTCACCAAATTTCGTTCTTCTAGGTTAAACCGTTCCTTTGCAGTAATCGTTTTCATGTTTAGGTTTCACTCTGTTTTCTCCTATATGGATACATGTATTTGGAACTCTAAATCAAACACGGTTTGTGCTAGCGCTTTGAAACTTGGCACAATAATGTAGTTCCAAGTTCTTTCGCTATGGTTTGTGTCCTATTGAAGTAGCCCCAAGCAGAGACTGACGAGAATCACTTTCATTGAAAGGGGTTGCCAAGCTTCCAAAAAACTACGAGTTTCCAGAAATCTCAGCAAATATTTTTTCACCCAATCCTGATGATACTTGCAGGTAATGATCAGTACACCAATCCCACTTGGCTCACCAAATTTCGTTCTTCTAGGTTAAACCGTTTATTTTGCAGTAACCGTTTTCAGGTTTCGGTTTCACTCTGTTTTCTCCTATATGGATACATGTAGTTGGAATTCTAAATCAAACACGGTTTGTGCTAGCTCTTTGAAACTTGGCACAATAATGTAGCTCAAAGTTCTATTGCTCTGGTTTGTGTCCTATTGAAGTACCCCAAGCAGAGACTGACGAGAATCACTTTCATTGAAAGGGGTTTTCAACTTCCAAAAAACTACGAGTTTCTCGAAATCTCAGCAAACATTTTGTCACCCAAACTTTTGATATTAGCAGGTAATGATCAGTACACCAATCCCACTTGGCTCACTAAATTGCGTTCTTCTAGGTTAAACCGTTCCTTTGCAGGAACCGTTTTCATGTTTAGGTTTCACTCTGTTTTCTCCTATATGGATACATGTAGTTGGAACTCTAAATCATACACGGTTTGTGCTAGCTCTTTGAAACTTGGCACAATAATGTAGTTCCAAGTTCTATCGCTATGGTTTGTGTCCTATTGAAGTAGCCACAAGCAGAGACTGACGAGAATCACTTTCATTGAATTGGGTTGCCAAGCTTCCTAAAAACGACGAGTTTCCTGAAATCTCAGCAAACATTTTTTCACCCAATCTTGATGATAATTGTAGGTAATGATCAGTACACCAATCCCACTTGGCTCGCCAAATTTCGTTCTTCTAGGTTAAACCGTTCCTTTGCAGTAACCGTTTTCATGTTTAGATTTCACTGTGTTTTTCTCCTTAATATGGATACATGTATTTGGAACTCTAAATCAAAACACGGTTGTGCTAGCTCTTTGAAACTTGGCACAATAATGTAGTTCCAAGTTCTATCGCTATGGTTTGTGTCCTATTGAAGTAGCCCCAAGCAGAGACTGACGAGAATCACTTTCATTGAAAGGAGTTGCCAAGCTTCCAAAAAACTACGAGTTTCCAGAAATCTAAGCAAATATTTTTTCACCCAATCCTGATGATACTTGCAGGTAATGATCAGTACACCAATCCCACTTGGCTCACCAAATTTCGTTCTTCTAGGTTAAACCGTTATTTTGCAGTAACCGTTTTCATGTTTCGGTTTCACTCTGTTTTCTCCTATATGGATACATGTAGTTGGAATTCTAAATCAAACACGGTTTGTGCTAGCTCTTTGAAACTTGGCACAATAATGTAGCTCAAAGTTCTATTGCTCTGGTTTGTGTCCTATTGAAGTAGCCCCAAGCAGAGACTGACGAGAATCACTTTCATTGAAAGGGGTTTTCAACTTCCAAAAAACGACGAGTTTCCGGAAATCTCAGCAAACATTTTGTCACCCAAACTTTTGATACTAGCAGGTAATGATCAGTACACAAATCCCACTTGGCTCACGAAATTTCGTTCTTCTAGGTTCAACCGTTCCTTTGCAGTAACCGTTTTCATGTTTAGGTTTCACTCTGTTTTCTCCTATATGGATACATGTAGTTGGAACTCTAAATCAAACACGGTTTGTGCTAGCTCTTTGAAACTTGGCACAATAATGTAGTTCCAAGTTGTATCGCTATGGTTTGTGTCCTATTGAAGTAGCCACAAGCAGAGACTGACGAGAATCACTTTAATTGTAAGGGGTTGCCAAGCTTCCAAAAAACTACGAGTTTCCTGAAATCTCACCAAAATTTTTTCACCCAATCTTGATGATACTTGCACGTAATGATCAGTACACCAATCCCACTTGGCTCACCAAATTTCGTTCTTCTAGGTTAAACCTTTCCGTTGCAGTAACCGTTTTCATTTTTAGGTTTCACTCTGTTTTCTGCTATATGGATACATGAAGTTGGAACTCTAAATCAAACACGGTTTGTGCTAGCTCTTTGAAACTTGGCACAATAATGAAGTTTCAAGTTTTATGGCTATGGTTTGTGTCCTATTGAAGTAGCCCCAAGCAGAGACTGACGAGAATCACTGTCATTGAAAGGGGTTGCCAAGCTTCCAAAAAACTACGAGTTTCCTGAAATCTCAGCAAATATTTTTTCACCCAATCTTGATGATACTTCCAATTAATGATCAGTACACCAATCCCACTTGGCTCGCCAAATTTCGTTCTTCTAGGTTAAACCGTTCCTTTGCAGTAACCGTTTTCATGTTTAGATTTCACTCTGTTTTCTCCTATATGGATACATGTATTTGGAACTCTAAATCAAACACGGTTTGTGCTAGCTCTTTGAAACTTGGCACAATAATGTAGTTCCAAGTTCTATCGCTATGGTTTGTGTCCTATTGAAGTAGCCCCAAGCAGAGACTGACGAGAATCACTTTCATTGAAAGGGGTTGCCAAGCTTCCAAAAAACTACGAGTTTCCTGAAATCTCAGCAAACATTTTTTCACCCAATCTTGATGATAATTCCATTTAATGATCAGAACACCAATCCCACTTGGCTCACCGAATTTCGTTCTTCTAGGTTAAACTGTTCCTTTGCAGTAATCGTTTTAATGTTTAGGTTTCACTCTGTTTTCTCCTATATGGATACATGTATTTGGAACTCTAAATCAAACACGGTTTGTGCTAGCTCTTTGAAACTTGGCACAATAATGTAGTTCCAAGTTCTATCGCTATCGTTTGTGTCCTATTGAAGTAGCCCCAAGCAGAGACTGACGAGAATCACTTTCATTGAAAGGGGTTGCCAAGCTTCCAAAAAACTACGAGTTTCCTGAAATCTCAGCAAACATTTTTTCACCCAATCCTGATGATACTTGCAGGTAATGATCAGTACACCAATCCCAGTTGGCTCACCTAATTTCGTTCTTCTAGGTTCAACCGTTACTTTGCAGTAACTGTTTTCATGTTTCGGTTTCACTCTGTTTTCTCCTCTATGGATACATGTAGTTGGAACTCTAAATCAAACACGGTTTGTGCTAGCTCTTTGAAACTTGGCACAATAATGTAGTTCCAAGTTCTATCGCTATGGTTTGTGTCCTATTGAAGTAGCCCCAAGCAGAGACTGACGTGAATCACTTTCATTGAAAGGGGTTGCCAAGCTTCCAAAAAACGACGAGTTTCCTAAAATCTCAGCAAACATTTTTTCACCCAATCTTGATGATACTAACAGCTAATGACCAGTACACCAATCCCACTTGGCTCACCAAATTTCGTTCTTCTAGGTTAAACCGTTCCTTTGCAGTAATCGTTTTCATGTTTAGGTTTCACTCTGTTTTCTCCTATATGGATACATGTATTTGGAACTCTAAATCAAACACGGTTTGTGCTAGCTCTTTGAAACTTGGCACAATAATGTAGTTCCAAGTTCTATCGCTATGGTTTGTGTCCTATTGAAGTAGCCCCAAGCAGAGACTTACGAGAATCACTTTCATTGAAAGGGGTTGCCAAGCTTCCAAAAAACTACGAGTTTCCAGAAATCTCAGCAAATATTTTTTCACCCAATCCTGATGATACTTGCAGGTAATGATCAGTACACCAATCCCACTTGGCTCACCAAATTTCGTTCTTCTATGTTAAACCGTTATTTTGCAGTAACCGTTTTCAGGTTTCGGTTTCACTCTGTTTTCTCCTATATGGATACATGTAGTTGGAATTCTAAATCAAACACGGTTTGTGCTAGCTCTTTGAAACTTGGCACAATAATGTAGCTCAAAGTTCTATTGCTCTGGTTTGTGTCCTATTGAAGTAGCCCCAAGCAGAGACTGACGAGAATCACTTTCATTGAAAGGGGTTTTCAACTTCCAAAAAACTACGAGTTTCCGGAAATCTCAGCAAACATTTTGTCACCCAAACTTTTGATACTAGCAGGTAATGATCAGTACACAAATCCCACTTGGCTCACGAAATTTCGTTCTTCTAGGTTAAAACCGTTCCTTTGCAGTAACCGTTTTCATGTTTAGGTTTCACTCTGTTTTCTCCTATATGGATACATGTAGTTGGAACTCTAAATCAAACACGGTTTGTGCTAGCTCTTTGAAACTTGGCACAATAATGTAGTTCCAAGTTCTATCGCTATGGTTTGTGTCCTATTGAAGTAGCCACAAGCAGAGACTGACGAGAATCACTTTCATTGAATTGGGTTGCCAAGCTTCCTAAAAACGACGAGTTTCCTGAAATCTCAGCAAACATTTTATCACCCAAACTTTTGATACTAGCAGGTAATGATCAGTACACAAATCCCACTTGGCTCACTAAATTGCGTTCTTCTAGGTTAAACCGTTCCTTTGCAGTAACCGTTTTCATGTTTAGGTTTCACTATGTTTTCTCCTATATGGATACATGTAGTTGGAACTCTAAATCAAACACGGTTTGTGCTAGCTCTTTGAAACTTGGCACAATAATGTAGTTCCAAGTTCTATCACTATGGTTTGTGTCCTATTGAAGTAGCCCAAGCAGAGACTGACGAGAATCACTTTCATTGAATTGGGTTGCCAAGCATACTAAAACTACGATTTTCCTGAAATCTCAGCAAACATTTTTCACCCAATCTTGATGATAATTGTAGGTAATGATCAGTACACCAATCCCACTTGGCTCACCAAATTTCGTTCTTCTAGGTTAAACCGTTATTTGCAGTAACCGTTTTCATGTTTCGGTTTCACTCTGTTTTCCCCTATATGGATACATGGAGTTGGAATTCTAAATCAAAGACGGTTTGTGCTAGCTCTTGAAACTTGGCACAATAATGTAGCTCAAAGTTCTATTGCTCTGGTTTGTGTCCTATTGAAGTAGCCCAAGCAGAGACTGACGAGAATCACTTTCATTGAAAGGGGTTTTCAACTTCCAAAAAACTACGAGTTTCCGGAAATCTCAGCAAACATTTTATCACCCAAACTTTTGATACTAGCAGGTAATGATCAGTACACAAATACCACTTGGTTCACGAAATTTCGTTCTTCTAGGTTCAACCGTTCCTTTGCAGTAACCGTTTTCATGTTTAGGTTTCACTCTGTTTTCTCCTTTATGGATACATGTAGTTGGACTCTAAATCAAACACGGTTTGTGCTAGCTCTTTGAAACTCGGCACAATAATGTAGTTCCAAGTTCTATCGCTATGGTTTGTGTCCTATTGAAGTAGCCACAAGCAGAGACTGTCGAAGAATCACTTTCATTGAATTGGGTTGCCAAGCTTCCTAAAAACGACGAGTTTCCTGAAATCTCAGCAAACTATTTTTTCACCCAATCTTGATGATAATTGTAGGTAATGATCAGTACACCAATCCCACTTGGCTCACCTAAATTGCGTTCTTCTAGGTTAAACCGTTCCTTTGCAGTAACCGTTTTCATGTTTAGGTTTCACTCTGTTTTCTCCTATATGGATACATGTAGTTGGAACTCTAAATCAAACCGGTTTGTGCTAGCTCTTTGAAACTTGGCACAATAATGTAGTTCTAAGTTCTATCGCTATGTTTTGTGTCCTATTGAAGTAGCCCCAAGCAGAGACTGACGAGAATCACTTTCATTGAATTGGGTTGCCAAGCTACCTAAAAACTACGAGTTTCCTG
This sequence comes from Urocitellus parryii, assembly GCF_045843805.1. NCBI lineage: Eukaryota > Metazoa > Chordata > Mammalia > Rodentia > Sciuridae > Urocitellus > Urocitellus parryii. Next base: position 72,766 of record NW_027554221.1, read on the forward strand.
AAATCTCCAGCAAACATTTTTTCACCCAATCTTGATGATAATTGTAGGTAATGATCAGTACACAATCCCACTTGGCTCACTAAATTGCGTTCTTCTAGGTTAAACCCTTCCTTTGCAGGAACCGTTTTCATGTTTAGGTTTCACTCTGTTTTCTCCTATATGGATACATGTAGTTGGAACTCCAAATCAAACACGGTTTGTGCTAGCTCTTTGAAACTTGGCACAATAATGCAGTTCCAAGTTCTATCGCTATGGTTTGTGTCCTTATTGAAGTAGCCCCAAGCAGAGACTGACGAGAATCACTTTAAATTGTAAGGGTTGCCAAGCTTCCAAAAAACTACGAGTTTCCTGAAATCTCACCAATATTTTTTCACCAATCTTGATGATACTTGCACGTAATGATCAGTACACCAATCCCACTTGGCTCACCAATTTCGTTCTTCTAGGTTTAAACCTTTCCGTTGCAGTAACCGTTTTCATTTTTAGGTTTCACTCTGTTTTCTCCTATATGGATACATGTATTTGGAACTCTAAATCAAAACACGGTTTGTGCTAGCTCTTTGAAACTTGGCACAATAATGAAGTTTCAAATTCTATGGCTATGGATTGTGTCCTATTGAAGTAGCCCCAAGCAGAGACTGACAGAATCACTGTCATTGAAAGGGGTTGCAAGCTTCCAAAAAACTACGAGTTTCCAGAAATCTCAGCAAATATTTTTCACCCAATCTTGATGATACTTCCAATTAATGATCAGTACACCAATCCCACTTGGCTCGCCAAATTTCGTTCTTCTAGGTTAAACGTTCCTTTGCAGTAACCGTTTTCATGTTTAGATTTCACTCTGTTTTCTCCTATATGGATACATGTATTTGGAACTCTAAATCAAACACGGTTTGTTGCTAGCTTCTTTGAAACTTGGCACAATAATGTAGTTCCAAGTTCTATCGCTATGGTTTGTGTCCTATTGAAGTAGCCCAAGCAGAGACTGACGAGAATCACTTCATTGAAAGGGGTTGCCAAGCTTCCAAAAAACTACGAGTTTCCTGAAATCTCAGCAAATATTTTTTTCACCCAATCCTGATGATACTTGCAGGTATTGATCAGTACACCAATCCCACTTGGCTCACCAAATTTCGTTCTTCTAGGTTAAACCGTTATTTTGCAGTAACCGTTTTCAGGTTTCGGTTTCACTCTGTTTTCTCCTATATGGATACATGTAGTTGGAACTCTAAATCAAACACGTTTGTGCTAGCTGTTTTTAAACATGGCACAATAATGTAGTTTCAAGTTCTATCGCTATGGTTTGTGTCCTATTGAAGTAGCCCCAAGCAGAGACTGACGTGAATCACTTTCATTGAAAGGGGTTGCCAAGCTTCCAAAAAACGACGAGTTTCCTAAATCTCAGCAAACATTTTTTCACCCAATCTTGATGATACTAACAGCTAAATGACCAGTACACCAATCCCACTTGGCTCACCAAATTTCGTTCTTCTAGGGTAAACCGTTCCTTTGCAGTAATCTTTTTCATGTTTAGTTTCACTCTGTTTTCTCCTATATGGATACATGTATTTGGAACTCTAAATCAAACACGGTTTGTGCTAGCGCTTTGAAACTTGGCACAATAATGTAGTTCCAAGTTCTATCGCTATGGTTTGTGTCCTATTGAAGTAGCCCCAAGCAGAGACTGACGAGAATCACTTCATTGAAAGGGGTTGCCAAGCTTCCAAAAAACTACGAGTTTCCAGAAATCTCAGCAAATATTTTTTCACCCAATCCTGATGATACTTGCAGGTAATGATCAGTACACCAATCCCACTTGGCTCACCAAATTTCGTTTCTTCTAGGTTAAACCGTTATTTTGCAGTAACCGTTTTCAGGTTTCGGTTTCACTCTGTTTTCTCCTATATTTATACATGTAGTTGGAATTCTAAATCAAACACGGTTTGTGCTAGCTCTTTGAAACTTGGCACAATAATGTAGCTCAAAGTTCTATTGCTCTGGTTTGTGTCCTATTGAAGTACCCCAAGCAGAGACTGACGAGAATCACTTTCATTGAAAGGGGTTTTCAACTTCCAAAAAACTACGAGTTTCGGAAATCTCAGCAAACATTTTGTCACCCAAACTTTTGATATTAGCAGGTATGATCAGTACACCAATCCCACTTGGCTCACTAAATTGCGTTCTTCTAGGTTAAACCGTTCCTTTGCAGGAACCGTTTTCATGTTTAGGTTTCACTCTGTTTTCTCCTATATGGATACATGTATTTGGAACTCTAAATCATACACGGTTTGTGCTAGCTCTTTGAAACTTGGCACAATAATGTAGTTCCAAGTTCTATCGCTATGGTTTGTGTCCTATTGAAGTAGCCACAAGCAGAGACTGACGAGAATCACTTCATTGAATTGGGTTGCCAAGCTTCCTAAAAACGACGAGTTTCATGAAATCTCAGCAAACATTTTTTCACCCAATCTTGATGATAATTGTAGGTAATGATCAGTACACCAATCCCACTTGGCTCGCCAATTTCGTTCTTCTAGGTTAAACCGTTCCTTTGCAGTAACCGTTTTCATATTTAGATTTCACTGTGTTTTCTTCCTATATGGATACATGTATTTGGAACTCTAAATCAAACACGGTTTGTGCTAGCTCTTTGAAACTTGGCACAATAATGTAGTTCCAAGTTCTATCGCTATGGTTTGTGTCCTATTGAAGTAGCCCCAAGCAGAGACTGACGAGAATCACTTTCATTGAAAGGAGTTGCCAGCTTCCAAAAAACTACGAGTTTCAGAAATCTAAGCAAATATTTTTTCACCCAATCCTGATGATACTTGCAGGTAATGATCAGTACACCAATCCCACTTGGCTCACCAATTTAAATTTCGTTCTTCTAGGTTAAACCGTTATTTTGCAGTAACCGTTTTCATGTTTCGGTTTCACTCTGTTTTCTCCTATATGGATACATGTAGTTGGAATTCTAAATCAAACACGGTTTGTGCTAGCTCTTTGAATCTTGGCACAATAATGTAGCTCAAGTCTATTGCTCTGGTTTGTGTCCTATTGAAGTAGCCCCAAGCAGAGACTGACGAGAATCACTTTCATTGAAAGGGGTTTTCAACTTCCAAAAAACGACGAGTTTCCGGAAATCTCAGCAAACATTTTGTCACCCAAACTTTTGATACTAGCAGGTAATGATCAGTACACAAATCCCACTTGGCTCACGAAATTTCGTTCTTCTAGGTTCAACCGTTCCTTTGCAGTAACCGTTTTCATGTTTAGGTTTCACTCTGTTTTCTCCTATATGGATACATGTAGTTGGAACTCTAAATCAAACACGGTTTGTGCTAGCTCTTTGAAACTTGGCACAATAATGTAGTTCCAAGTTGTATCGCTATGGTTTGTGTCCTATTGAAGTAGCCACAAGCAGAGACTGACGAGAATCACTTTAATTGTAAGGGGGTTGCCAAGCTTCCAAAAAACTACGAGTTTCCTGAAATCTCACCAAAATTTTTTCACCCAATCTTGATGATACTTGCACGTAATGATCAGTACACCAATCCCACTTGGCTCACCAAATTTCGTTCTTCTAGGTTAAACCTTTCCGTTGCAGTAACCGTTTTCATTTTTAGGTTTCACTCTGTTTTCTGCTATATGGATACATGAAGTTGGAACTCTAAATCAAACACGGTTTGTGCTAGCTCTTTGAAACTTGGCACAATAATGAAGTTTCAAGTTTTATGGCTATGGTTTGTGTCCTATGAAGTAGCCCCAAGCAGAGACTGACGAGAATCACTGTCATTGAAAGGGGTTGCCAAGCTTCCAAAAAACTACGAGTTTCCTGAAATCTCAGCAAATATTTTTTCACCCAATCTTGATGATACTTCCAATTAATGATCAGTACACCAATCCCACTTGGCTCGCCAAATTCGTTCTTCTAGGTTAAACCGTTCCTTTGCAGTAACCGTTTTCATGTTTAGATTTCACTCTGTTTTCTCCTATATGGATACATGTATTTGGAACTCTAAATCAAACACGGTTTGTGCTAGCTCTTTGAAACTTGGCACAAAAATGTAGTTCCAAGTTCTATCGCTATGGTTTGTGTCCTATTGAAGTAGCCCCAAGCAGAGACTGACGAGAATCACTTTCATTGAAAGGGGTTGCCAAGCTTCCAAAAAACTACGAGTTTCCTGAAATCTCAGCAAACATTTTTCACCCAATCTTGATGATAATTCCATTTAATGATCAGAACACCAATCCCACTTGGCTCACCAAATTTCGTTCTTCTAGGTTAAACTGTTCCTTTGCAGTAATCGTTTTAATGTTTAGGTTTCACTCTGTTTTCTCCTATATGGATACATGTATTTGGAACTCCAAATCAAACACGGTTTGTGCTAGCTCTTTGAAACTTGGCACAATAATGTAGTTCCAAGTTCTATCGCTATCGTTTGTGTCCTATTGAAGTAGCCCCAAGCAGAGACTGACGAGAATCACTTTCATTGAAAGGGGTTGCCAAGCTTCCAAAAAACTACGAGTTTCCTGAAATCTCAGCAAACATTTTTTCACCCAATCCTGATGATACTTGCAGGTAATGATCAGTACACCAATCCCAGTTGGCTCACCTAATTTCGTTCTTCTAGGTTCAACCGTTACTTTGCAGTAACTGTTTCATGTTTCGGTTTCACTCTGTTTTCTCCTCTATGGATACATGTAGTTGGAACTCTAAATCAAACACGGTTTGTGCTAGCTCTTTGAAACTTGGCACAATAATGTAGTTCCAAGTTCTATCGCTATGTTTTGTGTCCTATTGAAGTAGCCCCAAGCAGAGACTGACGAGAATCACTTTCATTGAATTGGGTTGCCAAGCTTCCAAAAAACTATGAGTTTCCTAAAATCTCAGCAAACATTTTTCACCCAATCTTGATGATACTTGCAGGTAATGATCAGTACACCAATCCCACTTGGCTCACCAAATTGCTTTCTTCTAGGTTAAACCGTTCCTTTGCAGTAACCGTTTTCATGTTTAGGTTTCACTCTGTTTTCTCCTATATGGATACATGTAGTTGGAACTCTAAATCAAACACGGTTTGTGCTAGCTGTTTTAAACATGGCACAATAATGTAGTTTCAAGTTCTATCGCTATGGTTTGTGTCCTATTGAAGTAGCCCAAGCAGAGACTGACGTGAATCACTTTCATTGAAAGGGGTTGCCAAGCTTCCAAAAAACGACGAGTTTCCTAAAATCTCAGCAAACATTTTTTCACCCAATCTTGATGATACTAACAGCTAATGACCAGTACACAATCCCACTTGGCTCACCAAATTTCGTTCTTCTAGGTTAAACCGTTCCTTTGCAGTAATCGTTTTCATGTTTAGGTTTCACTCTGTTTTCTCCTATATGGATACATGTATTTGGAACTCTAAATCAAACACGGTTTGTGCTAGGTCTTTGAAATTTGGCACAATAATGTAGTTCCAAGTTCTATCGCTATGGTTTGTGTCCTATTGAAGTAGCCCCAAGCAGAGACTTACGAGAATCACTTTCATTGAAAGGGGTTGCCAAGCTTCCAAAAAACTACGAGTTTCCAGAAATCTCAGCAAATATTTTTTCACCCAATCCTGATGATACTTGCAGGTAATGATCAGTACACCAATCCCACTTGGCTCACCAAATTTCGTTCTTCTATGTTAAACCGTTATTTGCAGTAACGTTTTCAGGTTTCGGTTTCACTCTGTTTTCTCCTATATGGATACATGTAGTTGGAATTCTAAATCAAACACGGTTTGTGCTAGCTCTTTGAAACTTGGCACAATAATGTAGCTCAAAGTTCTATTGCTCTGGTTTGTGTCCTATTGAAGTAGCCCCAAGCAGAGACTGACGAGAATCACTTTCATTGAAAGGGGTTTTCAACTTCCAAAAAACTACGAGTTTCCGGAAATCTCAGCAAACATTTTGTCACCCAAACTTTTGATACTAGCAGGTAATGATCAGTACACAAATCCCACTTGGCTCACGAAATTTCGTTCTTCTAGGTTAACCGTTCCTTTGCAGTAACCGTTTTCATGTTTAGGTTTCACTCTGTTTTCTCCTATATGGATACATGTAGTTGGAACTCTAAATCAAACACGGTTTGTGCTAGCTCTTTGAAACTTGGCACAATAATGTAGTTCCAAGTTCTATCGCTATGGTTTGTGTCCTATTGAAGTAGCCACAAGCAGAGACTGACGAGAATCACTTTCATTGAATTGGGTTGCCAAGCTTCCTAAAAACGACGAGTTTCCTGAAATCTCAGCAAACATTTTATCACCCAAACTTTTGATACTAGCAGGTAATGATCAGTACACCAATCCCACTTGGCTCGCCAAATTTCGTTCTTCTAGGTTAAACCGTTCCTTTGCAGTAACCGTTTTCATGTTTAGATTTCACTCTGTTTTCTCCTATATGGATACATGTATTTGGAACTCTAAATCAAACACGGTTTGTGCTAGCTCTTTGAAACTTGGCACAATAATGTAGTTCCAAGTTCTATCGCTATGGTTTGTGTCCTATTGAAGTAGCCCCAAGCAGAGACTGACGAGAATCACTTTCATTGAAAGGGGTTGCCAAGCTTCCAAAAAACTACGAGTTTCCTGAAATCTCAGCAATATTTTTTCACCCAATCCTGATGATACTTGCAGGTATTGATCAGTACACCAATCCCACTTGGCTCACCAAATTTCGTTCTTCTAGGTTAAACCGTTATTTTGCAGTAACCGTTTTCAGGTTTCGGTTTCACTCTGTTTTCTCCTATATGGATACATGTAGTTGGAACTCTAAATCAAACACGGTTTGTGCTAGCTGTTTTAAACATGGCACAATAATGTAGTTTCAAGTTCTATCGCTATGGTTTGTGTCCTATTGAAGTAGCCCCAAGCAGAGACTGACGTGAATCACTTTCATTGAAAGGGGTTGCCAAGCTTCCAAAAAACGACGAGTTTCCTAAAATCTCAGCAAACATTTTTTCACCCAATCTTGATGATACTAACAGCTAATGACCAGTACACCAATCCCACTTGGCTCACCAAATTTCGTTCTTCTAGGTTAAACCGTTCCTTTGCAGTAATCTTTTTCATGTTTAGGTTTCACTCTGTTTTCTCCTATATGGATACATGTATTTGGAACTCTAAATCAAACACGGTTTGTGCTAGCGCTTTGAAACTTGGCACAATAATGTAGTTCCAAGTTCTATCGCTATGGTTTGTGTCCTATTGAAGTAGCCCCAAGCAGAGACTGACGAGAATCACTTTCATTGAAAGGGGTTGCCAAGCTTCCAAAAAACTACGAGTTTCCAGAAATCTCAGCAAATATTTTTTCACCCAATCCTGATGATACTTGCAGGTAATGATCAGTACACCAATCCCACTTGGGCTCACCAAATTTCGTTCTTCTAGGTTAAACCGTTATTTTGCAGTAACCGTTTTCAGGTTTCGGTTTCACTCTGTTTTCTCCTATATTTATACATGTAGTTGGAATTCTAATCAAACACGGTTTGTGCTAGCTCTTTGAAACTTGGCACAATAATGTAGCTCAAAGTTCTATTGCTCTGGTTTGTGTCCTATTGAAGTACCCCAAGCAGAGACTGACGAGAATCACTTTCATTGAAAGGGGTTTTCAACTTCCCAAAAACTACGAGTTTCCGGAAATCTCAGCAAACATTTTGTCACCCAAACTTTTGATATTAGCAGGTAATGATCAGTACACCAATCCCACTTGGCTCACTAAATTGCGTTCTTCTAGGTTAAACCGTTCCTTTGCAGGAACCGTTTTCATGTTAGGTTTCACTCTGTTTTCTCCTATATGGATACATGTAGTTGGAACTCTAAATCATACACGGTTTGTGCTAGCTCTTTGAAACTTGGCACAATAATGTAGTTCCAAGTTCTATCGCTATGGTTTGTGTCCTATTGAAGTAGCCACAAGCAGAGACTGACGAGAATCACTTTCATTGAATTGGGTTGCCAAGCTTCCTAAAAACGACGAGTTTCATGAAATCTCAGCAAACATTTTTCACCCAATCTTGATGATAATTGTAGGTAATGATCAGTACACCAATCCCACTTGGCTCGCCAAATTTCGTTCTTCTAGGTTAAACCGTTCCTTTGCAGTAACCGTTTTCATATTTAGATTTCACTGTGTTTTCTCCTATATGGATACATGTATTTGGAACTCTAAATCAAACACGGTTTGTGCTAGCTCTTTGAAACTTGGCACAATAATGTAGTTCCAAGTTCTATCGCTATGGTTTGTGTCCTATTGAAGTAGCCCCAAGCAGAGACTGACGAGAATCACTTTCATTGAAAGGAGTTGCCAAGCTTCCAAAAACTACGAGTTTCCAGAAATCTAAGCAAATATTTTTTCACCCAATCCTGATGATACTGCAGGTAATGATCAGTACACCAATCCCACTTGGCTCACCAAATTTCGTTCTTCTAGGTTAAACCGTTATTTTGCAGTAACCGTTTTCATGTTTCGGTTTCACTCTGTTTTCTCCTACATGGATACATGTAGTTGGAATTCTAAATCAAACACGGTTTGTGCTAGCTCTTTGAATCTTGGCACAATAATGTAGCTCAAAGTTCTATTGCTCTGGTTTGTGTCCTATTGAAGTAGCCCCAAGCAGAGACTGACGAGAATCACTTTCATTGAAAGGGGTTTTCAACTTCCAAAAAACGACGAGTTTCCCGGAAATCTCAGCCAAACATTTTGTCACCCAAACTTTTGATACTAGCAGGTAATGATCAGTACACAAATCCCACTTGGCTCACGAAATTTCGTTCTTCTAGGTTCAACCGTTCCTTTGCAGTAACCGTTTTCATGTTTAGGTTTCACTCTGTTTTCTCCTATATGGATACATGTAGTTGGAACTCTAAATCAAACACGGTTTGTGCTAGCTCTTTGAAACTTGGCACAATAATGTAGTTCCAAGTTGTATCGCTATGGTTTGTGTCCTATTGAAGTAGCCACAAGCAGAGACTGACGAGAATCACTTTAATTGTAAGGGGTTGCCAAGCTTCAAAAAACAACGAGTTTCCTGAAATCTCACCAAAATTTTTTCACCCAATCTTGATGATACTTGCACGTAATGATCAGTACACCAATCCCACTTGGCTCACCAAATTTCGTTCTTCTAGGTTAAACCTTTCCGTTGCAGTAACCGTTTTCATTTTTAGGTTTCACTCTGTTTTCTGCTATTGGATACATGAAGTTGGAACTCTAAATCAAACACGGTTTGTGCTAGCTCTTTGAAACTTGGCACAATAATGAAGTTTCAAGTTTTATGGCTATGGTTTGTGTCCTATTGAAGTAGCCCCAAGCAGAGACTGACGAGAATCACTGTCATTGAAAGGGGTTGCCAAGCTTCCAAAAAACTACGAGTTTCCTGAAATCTCAGCAAATATTTTTCACCCAATCTTGATGATACTTCCAATTAATGATCAGTACACCAATCCCACTTGGCTCGCCAAATTTCGTTCTTCTAGGTTAAACCGTTCCTTTGCAGTAACCGTTTTCATGTTTAGATTTCACTCTGTTTTCTCCTATATGGATACATGTATTTGGAACTCTAAATCAAACACGGTTTGTGCTAGCTCTTTGAAACTTGGCACAATAATGTAGTTCCAAGTTCTATCGCTATGGTTTGTGTCCTATTGAAGTAGCCCCAAGCAGAGACTGACGAGAATCACTTTCATTGAAAGGGTTGCCAAGCTTCCAAAAAACTACGAGTTTCCTGAAATCTCAGCAAACATTTTTTCACCCAATCTTGATGATAATTCCATTTAATGATCAGAACACCAATCCCACTTGGCTCACCAAATTTCGTTCTTCTAGGTTAAACTGTTCCTTTGCAGTAATCGTTTTAATGTTTAGGTTTCACTCTGTTTTCTCCTATATGGATACATGTATTTGGAACTCTAAATCAAACACGGTTTGTGCTAGCTCTTTGAAACTTGGCACAATAATGTAGTTCCAAGTTCTATCGCTATCGTTTGTGTCCTATTGAAGTAGCCCCAAGCAGAGACTGACGAGAATCACTTTCATTGAAAGGGGTTGCCAAGCTTCCAAAAAACTACGAGTTTCCTGAAATCTCAGCAAACATTTTTTCACCCAATCCTGATGATACTTGCAGGTAATGATCAGTACACCAATCCCAGTTGGCTCACCTAATTTCGTTCTTCTAGGTTCAACCGTTACTTTGCAGTAACTGTTTTCATGTTTCGGTTTCACTCTGTTTTCTCCTCTATGGATACATGTAGTTGGAACTCTAAATCAAACACGGTTTGTGCTAGCTCTTTGAAACTTGGCACAATAATGTAGTTCCAAGTTCTATCGCTATGTTTTGTGTCCTATTGAAGTAGCCCCAAGCAGAGACTGACGAGAATCACTTTCATTGAATTGGGTTGCCAAGCTTCCAAAAACTATGAGTTTCCTAAAATCTCAGCAAACATTTTTCACCCAATCTTGATGATACTTGCAGGTAATGATCAGTACACCAATCCCACTTGGCTCACCAAATTGCTTTCTTCTAGGTTAAACCGTTCCTTTGCAGTAACCGTTTTCATGTTTAGGTTTCACTCTGTTTTCTCCTATATGGATACATGTAGTTGGAACTCTAAATCAAACACGGTTTGTGCTAGCTGTTTTAAACATGGCACAATAATGTAGTTTCAAGTTCTATCGCTATGGTTTGTGTCCTATTGAAGTAGCCCCAAGCAGAGACTGACGTGAATCACTTTCATTGAAAGGGGTTGCCAAGCTTCCAAAAACGACGAGTTTCCTAAAATCTCAGCAAACATTTTTTCACCCAATCTTGATGATACTAACAGCTAATGACCAGTACACCAATCCCACTTGGCTCACCAAATTTCGTTCTTCTAGGTTAAACCGTTCCTTTGCAGTAATCGTTTCATGTTTAGGTTTCACTCTGTTTTCTCCTATATGGATACATGTATTTGGAACTCTAAATCAAACACGGTTTGTGCTAGCTCTTTGAAACTTGGCACAATAATGTAGTTCCAAGTTCTATCGCTATGGTTTGTGTCCTATTGAAGTAGCCCCAAGCAGAGACTTACGAGAATCACTTTCATTGAAAGGGGTTGCCAAGCTTCCAAAAAACTACGAGTTTCCAGAAATCTCAGCAAATATTTTTTCACCCAATCCTGATGATACTTGCAGTTAATGATCAGTACACAATCCCACTTGGCTCACCAAATTTCGTTCTTCTATGTTAAACCGTTATTTGCAGTAACCGTTTTCAGGTTTCGGTTTCACTCTGTTTTCTCCTATATGGATACATGTAGTTGGAATTCTAAATCAAACACGGTTGTGCTAGCTCTTTGAAACTTGGCACAATAATGTAGCTCAAAGTTCTATTGCTCTGGTTTGTGTCCTATTGAAGTAGCCCCAAGCAGAGACTGACGAGAATCACTTTCATTGAAAGGGGTTTTCAACTTCCAAAAACTACGAGTTTCCGGAAATCTCAGCAAACATTTTGTCACCCAAACTTTTGATACTAGCAGGTAATGATCAGTACACAAATCCCACTTGGCTCACGAAATATCGTTCTTCTAGGTTAAACCGTTCCTTTGCAGTAACCGTTTTCATGTTTAGGTTTCACTCTGTTTTCTCCTATATGGATACATGTAGTTGGAACTCTAAATCAAACACGGTTTGTGCTAGCTCTTTGAAACTTGGCACAATAATGTAGTTCCAAGTTCTATCGCTATGGTTTGTGTCCTATTGAAGTAGCCACAAGCAGAGACTGACGAGAATCACTTTCATTGAATTGGGTTGCCAAGCTTCCTAAAAACGACGAGTTTCCTGAAATCTCAGCAAACATTTTATCACCCAAACTTTTGATACTAGCAGGTAATGATCAGTACACAAAATCCCACTTGGGCTCACTAAATTGCGTTCTTCTAGGTTAAACCGTTCCTTTGCAGTAACCGTTTTCATGTTTAGGTTTCACTCTGTTTTCTCCTATATGGATACATGTAGTTGGAACTCTAAATCAAACACGGTTTGTGCTAGCTCTTTGAAACTTGGCACAATAATGTAGTTCCAAGTTCTATCACTATGGTTTGTGTCCTATTGAAGTAGCCCCAAGCAGAGACTGACGAGAATCACTTTCATTGAATTGGGTTGCCAAGCTACCTAAAAACTACGATTTCCTGAAATCTCAGCAAACATTTTTTCACCCAATCTTGATGATAATTGTAGGTAATGATCAGTACACCAATCCCACTTGGCTCACCAAATTTCGTTCTTCTAGGTTAAACCGTTATTTTGCAGTAACCGTTTTCATGTTTCGGTTTCACTCTGTTTTCCCCTATATGGATACATGGAGTTGGAATTCTAAATCAAAGACGGTTTGTGCTAGCTCTTTGAAACTTGGCACAATAATGTAGCTCAAAGTTCTATT